>NC_090401.1:63198867-63421367 GCF_036365525.1 Heterodontus francisci
ACAAGTTATTGTTGCTTCTTTCAGAGCTCCAGTATAAACTGATTGTAAGAATTCTAGTGTGTATGACACTTCTCACCAGTCTATGAAATTCATTGCATTTTCAGCCCGTAATCTGCCCAGTCTATAGTCAGGTGAGACGAAGTCTAATGTCAGCAACCTTTGCTGTTGCCATGGTGGTGCAGGGTCTTGGCAGGTTAATGTCAATCCCTCTAGCAACATCACTGCTAGTATTAATTTAACTTGACTCGCAAACATCTTTATGAATGGTCCTGTCTCATTCCTGCTCTCACAGAAAGCAGTAGATACCAGTTCAATCAATAATGTTAAATCTGAGATCGATAGATTTTTGACAGCTGAGGGCATGATGGGAATGGGAACCAAGGTGTGTAAATGGGTTGAAGGTACAAATCAACCATGATCCCATTGAATGGCGAAACAGGTTCGAGGGGCTGAATGGCCTCCTCCTGTTCCTGTACCCTATACACATAAAGTGGGAATAATGTAATTACACCTGTCATCTGTGTGTATATTGGGTAGGTGCTGACCTGGACATTGACCCACTGGTCATGGGCCTTAAGCCTGTACCCAGCCCTGCTTAGATCAGAGGATACCAGCTGCTGGAGCCAGGCACACAATAAGTTATTTAATTTCAGGTGGCAAGAAGAGGATGAGACCTACAGGCCTCGAGGCTTCTGTTTTAGAATGGCAGCCTGAAGACTTCAAAGCAACAGCTGTTATCATTGCTCCAGGCTCTAAATCAGCAGCAGTGGTACTTTCCTCCCCTACGTTTGGGCACAGGCACCATCCCAGGGGAATTCATGTGCTGAAAAAATGTCAGGAGTTGTAAAATGACATCAACCCACAAATACAGGTGGAAGAGGTGCAATTAGGTGGTGTGGATGACAAGTAGAAGTGGAGGGGATGGTGAAAGAAAACCAGCCCCTCCTCTCTCCGAAGTGATCTGGACATGGACTGCAGTGGTTCAAGAAGGCAGCTCACCACCACCTTCTCAAGGGCAATTAGGGATGGGCAATAAATGCTGGCCTGGCCAGTGACGCCCACATCCCATGAATGAATAAAAAAAAAATCTGGTTGCAATGATCCAAAGTGAAATGAATTTGGATGTTTTTGCGACAGCTCCTGCTGGTCTGTCAGCAAACATGGAGCGATTGGAATTCCAGTGCACAGGGTCAAACCATGGAAAGTCCACAGCACATACCCATTCCCAATGAAATACCAATCAGTAGAAAATTAACCTTCTTCACAGAGCGAGTGTAGGGGAAATGGAATATCACATTGGTTCAGGAGGGAATGTTCTTCTAATATTGGGGTAAAGAATTATTGGAATAAATAATTGAATTGAGAAATATTAAAGGATATGGGGAACAAGCAAGGAGAGTGTGATTAGATGAAAAATCTCATGGAGAAAAACATTGAAACAAACTTGTTGAATGTAATGGCTTGTTTCTGTTCGCTAACATTCTCTGGTCGAGGAACGTAGAGAGAACTTTACACAGCCCACCCCAAAGAAAAATGTGCAATAACATTTTCCTCTCAAGGTTGGATACACCTCAATTGAACTGGAAGTTTGTTCCTGGTGTAGAAGTGCCACAAGCACAATTGCACTGGAACCATTTCTAGCTCCCAGATACAGATGAGGCCGTCCAATTTTACTGATTTCTCTTCATTTGTATGTGGATAGTGCACTCCTGCTGCAAGTTGTAGGAGTGTGCTGTGTGTGTGCTGTGTGGAGTGGAGTGTGGAGTGGTGTGTGCTGTGTGAAGTGGAGTGTGCTGTGTGTGTGCTGTGTGGAGTGGAGTGTGCTGTGTGGAGTGGAGTGTGCTGTGTGGAGTGGAGTGTGCTGTGTGGAGTGGTGTGTGCTGTGTGGAGTGGAGTGTGCTGTGTGGAGTGGTGTGTGCTGTGTGGAGTGGAGTGTGCTGTGTGGAGTGGAGTGTGCTGTGTGTGTGCTGTGTGGAGTGGAGTGTGCTGTGTGGAGTGGAGTGTGCTGTGTGGAGTGGTGTGTGCTGTGTGGAGTGGTGTGTGCTGTGTGGAGTGGAGTGTGCTGTGTGGAGTGGTGTGTGCTGTGTGTGTGCTGTGTGGAGTGGAGTGTGCTGTGTGGAGTGGTGTGTGCTGTGTGTGTGCTGTGTGGAGTGGAGTGTGCTGTGTGGAGTGGAGTGTGCTGTGTGGAGTGGAGTGTGCTGTGTGGAGTGGTGTGTGCTGTGTGTGTGCTGTGTGGAGTGGAGTGTGCTGTGTGGAGTGGTGTGTGCTGTGTGGAGTGGAGTGTGCTGTGTGGAGTGGTGTGTGCTGTGTGTGTGCTGTGTGGAGTGGAGTGTGCTGTGTGGAGTGGAGTGTGCTGTGTGTGTGCTGTGTGGAGTGGAGTGTGCTGTGTGTGCTGTGTGGAGTGGTGTGTGCTGTGTGGAATGGAGTGTGCTGTGTGTGCTGTGAGGAGTGGAGTGTGCTGTGTGGAGTGGTGTGTGCTGTGTGGAGTGGAGTGTGCTGTGTGGAGTGGTGTGTGCTGTGTGTGTGCTGTGTGGAGTGGAGTGTGCTGTGTGGAGTGGTGTGTGCTGTGTGTGTGCTGTGTGGAGTGGAGTGTGCTGTGTGGAGTGGAGTGTACTGTGTGTGTGCTGTGTGGAGTGGAGTGTGCTGTGTGTGCTGTGTGGAGTGGAGTGTGCTGTGTGGAGTGGAGTGTGCTGTGTGTGTGCTGTGTGGAGTGGAGTGTGCTGTGTGTGCTGTGTGGAGTGGAGTGTGCTGTGTGGAGTGGAGTGTGCTGTGTGTGCTGTGAGGAGTGGTGTGTGCTGTGTGTGTGCTGTGTGGAGTGGAGTGTGCTGTGTGTGCTGTGTGGAGTGGTGTGTGCTGTGTGGAGTGGAGTGTGCTGTGTGTGCTGTGAGGAGTGGAGTGTGCTGTGTGGAGTGGAGTGTGCTGTGTGTGTGCTGTGTGGAGTGGAGTGTGCTGTGTGTGCTGTGTGGAGTGGTGTGTGCTGTGTGTGCTGTGTGGAGTGGTGTGTGCTGTGTGGAGTGGTGTGTGCTGTGTGGAGTGGAGTGTGCTGTGTGTGCTGTGTGGAGTGGTGTGTGCTGTGTGGAGTGGAGTGTGCTGTGTGTGCTGTGTGGAGTGGAGTGTGCTGTGTGTGCTGTGTGGAGTGGAGTGTGCTGTGTGTGCTGTGAGCAGTGGAGTGTGCTGTGTGTGCTGTGTGGAGTGGAGTGTGCTGTGTGTGCTGTGTGGAGTGGAGTGTGCTGTGTGTGCTGTGTGGAGTGGAGTGTGCTGTTTTCCATGCGCTGCAGGCATGTAGTGATGACATCAAGTCAATGACAGGATGGGTCAGAATTTGAGACACAGCAAGGACAGATTATTGAATGATTAAAGAAACACAGAAACATTGAAAATAGGAGCAGGAGTAGGCCATTCAGCCCTTCGAGCCTGCTCCACCATTCATTATGATCATGGCTGATCATCCAACTCAGTAACCTGTTCCCACTTTCGCTCCATACCCTTTGATCCCTTTCACCCCAAGAGCTATATATAACTCCTTCTTGAAAACATACAATGTTTTGGCCTCAACTGCTTTCTGTGGTAGCGAATTCCACAGGCTCACCCCTCTCTGCGTGAAGAAATTTCTCCTCATCTCAGTCCTGAAAGGTTTACCCTGTATCCTTAGACTATGACCCCTGGTTCTGGACTCCCCCACCATCAGGAACATCCTTCCTGCATCTACCCTGTCAAGACCTATTCGAATTTGTTAGGTTTCTATGAGATCCCCCGCTCACTCTTCTGAAATCCAGCGAATATAATCCTAACCGACTCAATCTCTCCTCATACGTCAGTCCCGCCATCCCAGGAATCAGTCTGGTAAACCTTCGCTGCACTCCCTCTACAGCAAGAACATCCTTCCTCAGATAAGGAGACCAAAACTGCACACAGTATTCCAGGTGTGGCCTCACCAAGGCCCTGTATAATTGCAGCAAGACATCCCTGTTGCTGTACTCGAATCCTCTCGCTATGAAGGCCAAGCTACCATTTGCCTTTTTTACCGCCTGTTGCACCTGCATGCTTACCTTCAGCGACTGGTGTATGAGAACACCCAGGTCTCACTGAATATTCCCCTCCCTCAGTTTATAGCCATTCAGATAATAATCTGCCTTCCTGTTTTTGCTACCAAAGTGGATAACCTCACATTTATCCACATTATACTGCATCTGCCATGCATTAGCCCACTCACTCAACTTGTCCAAATCACCCTGAAGCCTCTCTGCATCCTCCTCACAACTCACCCTCCCACCCAGTTTTGTATCATCCGCACATTTGGAGATATTACATTTAGTTCCCTCATCTAAATCATTAATATATATTGTGAATAGCTGGGGTCCTAGCAACGATCCCTGCGGTACCCAACTAGTCACTGCCTGCCATTCAGAAAAAGACCTGTTTATTCCTACTCTTTGTTTCCTGTCTGCCAACCAATTTTCTATCCATCGCAATACACTACCCCCAATCCCATGCGCTTTAATTTTACATGCTAATCTCTTATGTGGGATTTTGTCGAAAGCCTTCTGAAAGTCCAAATAAACCACATCCACTGGCTCCCCCTCATCAACTCTACTAGTTGCATCCTCGAAGAATTCTAGTAGATTTGTCAAGCATGATTTCCCTTTCGTAAATCAATGCTGACTGCCCACTTCTACCACTGTTCTCTAAGTGCTCTGTTACAAAATCTTTGATAATGGACTCTAGAATTTTCCCCACTACCGACGTCAGGCTGACTGGTCTATAATTCCCTGTTTTCTCTCGACCTCCCTTTTTAAATAGTGGGGTTACATTAGCTATCCTCCAATCTGTAGGAACGGTTCCAGAGTCTATAGAATCTTGGAAGATGACCACCAATGCATCCACTATTTCTAGGACCACTTCCTTAATAACTCTGGGATGCAGACCATCAGGCCCTGGGGATTTATTGGCCTTCAATCCCATCAATTTCCCCAACACCATTTCTCTACTAATACTGATTTCCTTCAGTTCCTCTCTCTCACTAAACCCTGTGTTCCCCAACATTTCTGGTATGAGAGACTTGTGCCAGTGAGCTGTGCAATCTTCTTGCTCCCACAAGAAACATCCATCAGCAAATCTGGAGAGCGTGTAAATCCAGTGCAGAGAACCCCCCCACCCCCCCCACACCCCCCGATCCCCACCCAGTTTTGTACCCACTCGACACAAGGGATCCGAATTTCAGCCACAGTGTTGTTACTAGGTCTATACCATGTGAAGAGAATTACCTTCAAGCCAAAATACTTTAATGTCGTGCAATATGCTTAATTTATCAATTCAAATTGATCCTCAGCTACATCAATGACACATCTATAAGCATCAGGATTTTGCCTGTAATTATTTATTCAATTGCTCTTTCCAGATACAACTGATGTTGGACAGACAGAATTTACAATTGTTCTGCTGGATAATTTTTATAGTTTAAATAGAAATAATCCAAAGATTTCACACATTCACTGTAACGTTTTTCTGATTTCTTAATGACAAAAATCATAATGGAAAGATAAGAGCATTAAAAAAATGTTAAGGAAAAGAAAAGGCCGTTTAGCCTATCAAATGCATGATACTCAGTCCAACCATCCAGTTGCATCTTGAACTTCACACCATTGTTTCAATATGTTACCAGTTACATCATCCCGAATGCTTATCACACTTTGAGTAAAGACATTTTATGACAAATCTGTTGTAAGTTAACTTTTCAGATATTTAAATTTGTGTTGTCTTGTTCTAACAACCCAAAATGGAGACATTAAACAGAGTCTGGGGCAAATGAAGATTGATTTTGCCTGTCAGATAGGCAAGAAGGATTGTTGCTACCTCAGGGCTATCTTTCCCAGAAGACACATTACAGCATTCATGACATTGGTGACCTCCAGCTTCAATACTGTCTTCAATAACTGCAGGTGGAAGGAGCTGCTGCACATTAATGAACCCAGTGAGATAAGACTAATAACAGGACCAGACAGAAGGCCCGAAATTCCCTGACACAATGTGTTGCCTGTCAATCTCTTCCACTTTCTCTTTAGATCATAGAGCCTAAACATCTTTAACCTTTTCTCACAGTTCTTAGCTAGACTTATTTCTTCCTATATATGTAAAAATAAAAATCAGGAAATTGTGTAGTAGGAGGCACAATGTACCCATGCAATGATATTCTCTGTAAAGTTACACTTCCTCCTGGTGGCAGTGAGGAGGATTTGAAATATTCATCGCAAATTTTATCCTAACTCTGAGCACAAATGCAATTTTTGCATGGAAGGATCGTGATTGTAAAATCCTGGCCTCAAAGGCCAAGCAACTACCACTGAAAGTGACCTTTCACTTTAACCACAATTAGAATTAGGGCAAAGTTTTCTTTGAACCAAGCTGTAGAATGTTATTCTACCTTTCTCTAACCTTAGGCCCATCCAGTGGAAAGTAAGCTTTGCCTGCAGATGAAACTATAAAATACTCGAAAAATATTTAAAATAAGTCAGCTCTCTCTATGCCAGAGGCTGCAAGGTCTGATCCCTCAACACTCAACATGCCAAAACTAATAAGATTTACAGATGTATCATCTCTAAATACAGAATGAGATTAGGGGAAATCAATTTTTCCACTGTTAAACCCAACTTAGGCATTGGAATATTTTCTGATTTTTATAAAGTGCAGTTGCTGTGTCTGTTTTATTACAATCACACACCCACAGGCAACAGCGATGTTGAAAGCCTGTTCATGCCATTTAGAGCAGATAAACAACCTCCACTTCCACTGGATCATTCCAGTTCAATTCATTGCATTTAAAGTTAATGCAACAGTCTATGTTTCAGGGCGCACAACAAGGACATGACATTGTATTTCCAGCACAGAAACAGGCCATTCAGCCCATCTGGTCCATGCCATTGTTTATGCTCCACAGAAGCCTCCTCCTACTCTTTTTCATCTGACCGTATCGACTTAGACTTCTATTCCTTTCCCCCTCATGTGTTTATCCAGCTTCCCTTTAAATGCACCTCTATTATTCACCTCAACCACTCCCTGTGGTAGCGAGTTCCACATTCTCACCACTCTCTGGGGAAAGAGGTTTCTCCTGAATTCCCTACTGGATTTATTAGTGACTGTCTTATATTTATGACTCCTAGTTCTGGTCTCCCCCATACCCTCTGCAAGTGAAAACAGATTCTCCAAGTGTACCCTATCGAACCCATTCATGATCTTAAAGTCCTCGATCAGGTCACCTCTCAGTCTTCTCTTTTCTAAAGAAAAAAGCCCCAGCCTATTCAATTTTTCCTGATAGTTATAACCTCTCAGTTCTGCTATCATTCTTGTGAATCTTTTTGCACTGCTCCAGTGTCTCTATATCCTTTATATAATATGGAGACCAGAACTGTCCACAGTTCTCCAAGTGTGGTCGCAACAAGATTCTATACAAATTTAACATAACTTCTCAGCTTTTCAATTCTAGCCCTCTCGAAATGAATTCCAGTGTTTTGTTTGCTTTTTATGGTCATTGCTACTTTCAGTGATTAGTGTATCTGTAACCCCAGATCCCTCTGCTCCTCTCCCCCATTTAGATTCTGATTTTCCAAGGAGTATGTGATTTTCTCATTCTTCCTACGGAAAAGTGCCACCTTCACTTCTTACTCTCTCCACCACAATTTTCACTTCCCCACAACTCACATCTTGCAAACAACATGAAAAATATTTGCCATGACAATCACAGTCTTAAAACAGCTCAAAAAGTTGTCACTAACATACTCCCTCCTTCCTTACAGGAGAAGGTTGCGCACAACATATTGCAAAAGGCTGAAACCTTGGCAAGATATCTCCACACTTGAAACAGGTAAAAGTCCCTTTGCATATGAAAATAAGGGACAAGATTGTTTTGCACTGAAGCTGCATGCAGGAAAACCACATCTTTGTGTGGCCAGGACAGACGGTCCTTAACGGGACATCATCAAGAAAGTAAGTTTTAAATATATATTTATCTGAATGTGGAACCAGGATGCAGGAGTGTTCCTCTTAACGCCACACAAATAATGTGAGTCCCAGCTGGACAACAACCACCATCTTCGCCCCCAGGCATGGCCTCAAACCAGACTACACCTCTCCCTCCTAGACTACAGCCTCACCCTCCTAGAATACACCCCTCCCTCCTAGAATACACCCCTCCCTCCTAAACTACACCCCTCCCACCTAAACTACACCCCTCCCACCTAGACTACAGCCCCTCCCTCCTAGACTACACCCCTCCCACCTAGACTACAGCCCCTCCCTCCTAGACTACACCCCTCCCACCTAGACTACACCCCTCCCACCTAGACTACACCCCTCCCACCTAGACTACAGCCCCTCCCACCTAGACTACACACCTCCCACCTAGACTACACACCTCCCACCTAGACTACACCCCTCCCACCTAGACTACAGCCCCTCCCTCCTAGACTACACCCCTCCCACCTAGACTACAGCCCCACCCTCCTAGAATACACCCCTCCCTCCTAAACTACACCCCTCCCACCTAGACTACACCCCACCCTCCTAGACTACACCCCTCCCACCTAGACTACACCCCTCCCACCTAGACTACAGCCCCTCCCTCCTAGACTACACCCCTCCCACCTAGACTACAGCCCCTCCCTCCTAGACTACACCCCTCCCACCTAGACTACACCCCTCCCACCTAGACTACACCCCTCCCACCTAGACTACAGCCCCTCCCACCTAGACTACACCCCTCCCACCTAGACTACAGCCCCTCCCTCCTAGACTACACCCCTCCCACCAAGAATACACCCCTCCCTCCTAAACTACACCCCTCCCACCTAGACTACACCCCACCCTCCTAGACTACACCCCTCCCACCTAGACTACACCCCTCCCTCCTAGACTACAGCCCCTCCCTCCTAGACTACAGCCCCTCCCTCCCTGGACTACAGCCCCATCCTCCTAGAATACACCCCTCCCTCCTAAACTACACCCCTCCCACCTAGACTACACCCCACCCTCCTAGACTACACCCCTCCCACCTACACTACACCCCTCCCACCTAGACTACAGCCCCTCCCTCCTAGACTACACCCCTCCCACCTAGACTACACCCCTCCCTCCTAGACTACAGCCTCTCCCTCCCTGGACTACAGCCCCTCCCTCCTAGACTGTAGCCCCTCCCTCCCTGGACTACAGCCCTTCCTTCTCTAGACTACAGCACCCCCCCCCCCCCCCCCTCCTGGACGACAACCCCTTCTGGACACCAACCCTTCAGGACTACAGGCACTCCCCCAACCCCGACTGAACTGCCCCCCGCACCAGTCTGCAGTAACTCCCTCCAGCTACAGCCCACCCCCCCTGACTCCACCCCCGGATACTGTAACTCCCCCCAGACAGCGTAATTTTAGACCTGGCTGTCTCTTCCCAGTTGCCTCCCTTCCTCACACTCCTGTGGACTGGACACTGCCAGCAGCAGCTTGACCTTTAATCACACTTCATCAGCTTTGCCCATTAGCACACGGGTTATTCTCTGCATCCGCCTTGTGGCTAGAAATGTTGCCCTGAATTTCTATCATTGTCACCATTACTGTCCAGGAAATAATTGCATCACTGCCATAATAAGCCATCCCATGGATCACAAATGAAGAAATGATAGTCTACTCCTGATATTCCAAAGTACCTCTTGTAATAAAATAATTAAGTTGCCCAATAGTTCATATAAATAACACAGAAAAATGGGAATCTGCTGAATATAATGAATTAGCAGATAATTTGAATGAAGAGAAATATTTTTTTTTTGAACTACGACTTGTTGAGCTGAAACTTCCTGGAGGAGTTAAAACAAGTAGCAGAGTAAAGGGATAAGATGTGAGTGATAGACCTGTGAGAACTTCAAGCTACACAGTGTACTGGCTTTATTAAATATCTTAACTTTGCTGCTGTTATATTGTTCAGAAAGAGGAAATCTAGACCTTATAAGATGGACATCATTCTGTGTAGTTATTATTTCAGAGAAATATTGTAGAATTGCAAACATGTTGATGTGAATCCTTCCAACTGTGAGTGTGCTTCCCCACTTGCACAAATCTGAAAGGTATCTGCCACATGGAGTATATTTAATGACCACACTCTCCAATTCATCAACACTTTGTATTACATTGCTGACTGTGAAAAGTAAATTTGAATGGCTAATTGTGTTGTGTTCAAACAGAGCCAGTTTTACTTTGTGCATGACGACATGATTATGTTATGTTAACAGCAGAGGATTAATAAAGACAATTTTTAATGTAAACCAGAAATAGGAAATTAGGCGTAAGGATTCAGAGCAGGATAATACTATCGTACAAGTAGACTGTTAAATGTACCTCTGATGCATCCATTCAGGATACGCCACTGCTAAAATGCATCAGTCCAGTTCAGTCCTGTCTAATGGATAAAACAAAAAGTATAGAGTTTGACTTTTTGTTTTATTCTCTAGACTGGAGTGGAGTCGCCTGGAGTGGTGCATTTTGGTATTGGCCCACTCTTAACTGAAACAACAACAGCTTGCATTTATAGAGTGCATTCAACACGCCAAAACATTCCAAGGGCCTCACAGTTGGGAGTAAGGCAGGGGCAGGTTACAATTAAGGGAGGTGGCAATTGAGTTTTGTTTTAAAGTAGGAAGAGACGTAGCAAGACAATGGTTTGGAAAGGGAATCCCAGAGTGTGAAGACAAGATGACTGAAGGCTCTGCCACCAAGGGAAGAGTGAGAGACTGCACTGTTGGAAGAGCAGAGAGAGTGAGAGACTGCACTGTTGGAAGAGTGGTGAGAGTGAGAGACTGCACTGTTGGAACAGCGGTGAGAGTGAGAGACTGTACTGTTGGAAGAGCAGAGAGAGTGAGAGACTGCACTATTGGAAGAGCGGAGAGAGTGAGAGACTGCACTGTTGGAAGAGCGGAGAGAGTGAGAGACTGCACTATTGGAAGAGCGGAGAGAGTGAGAGACTGCACTGTTGGAAGAGCGGAGAGAGTGAGAGACAGCACTGTTGGAAGAGCGGAGAGAGTGAGAGACTGCACTGTTGGAAGAGCGGAGAGAGTGAGAGACTGCACTGTTGGAAGAGTGGTGAGAGTGAGAGACTGCACTGTTGGAAGAGTGGTGAGAGTGAGAGACTGCACTGTTGGAAGAGCGGAGAGAGTGAGAGACTGCACTGTTGGAAGAGCGGAGAGAGTGAGAGACTGCACTGTTGGAAGAGCAGAGAGAGTGAGAGACTGCACTGTTGGAAGAGCAGAGAGAGTGAGAGACTGCACTATTGGAAGAGCGGAGAGAGTGAGAGACTGCACTGTTGGAAGAGCGGAGAGAGTGAGAGACTGCACTGTTGGAAGAGCAGAGAGAGTGAGAGACTGCACTGTTGGAACAGCGGTGAGAGTGAGAGACTGTACTGTTGGAAGAGCAGAGAGAGTGAGAGACTGCACTGTTGCAAGAGCGGAGAGAGTGAGAGACTGCACTGTTGGAAGAGCGGAGTGAGAGACTGCACTGTTGGAAGAGCGGAGAGAGTGAGAGACTGCACTGTTGGAAGAGCGGAGAGAGTGAGAGACTGCACTGTTGGAAGAGCGGAGAGAGTGAGAGACTGCACTGTTGGAAGATCAGAGAGAGTGAGAGACTGCACTGTTGGAAGAGTGGAGAGAGTGAGAGACTGCACTATTGGAAGAGCGGAGAGAGTGAGAGACTGCACTGTTGGAAGAGCGGAGAGAGTGAGAGACTGCACTGTTGGAAGAGCGGAGAGAGTGAGAGACTGCACTGTTGGAAGAGCGGAGAGAGTGAGAGACTGCACTGTTGGAAGAGTGGAGAGAGTGAGAGACTGCACTATTGGATGAGCGGAGAGAGTGAGAGACTGCACTGTTGGAAGAGCGGAGAGAGTGAGAGACTGCACTGTTGGAAGAGCGGAGAGAGTGAGAGACTGCACTGTTGGAAGAGCGGAGACAGTGAGAGACTGCACTGTTGGAAGAGCGGAGAGAGTGAGAGACTGCACTGTTGGAAGAGCGGAGAGAGTGAGAGACTGCACTGTTGGAAGATCAGAGAGAGTGAGAGACTGCACTATTGGAAGAGCGGAGAGAGTGAGAGACTGCACTGTTGGAAGAGTGGAGAGAGTGAGAGACTGCACTGTTGGAAGAGTGGAGAGAGTGAGAGATTGCACTGTCGACCCACTGTTGGAAGAGTAGATAGCACCAGAGGTGCAGGAGTTTTAGGAAATAGCTGCATTAGGCAGAAGTGAAGCTATAAAGAGAGTTGAGGAGTATTTTAACATCAATATGAAGACCTAAGCTCTTGAATTCCCTCCTTAACCTCTATACCTCTCTCTCCTCCTCTAAGATGCTCCTTAAAAGCTACACCTTTGACCAAGCTTTAGCTCATTTTCCCTGATATCTCCTTATATGGTTACGTGTCAAAAAACTTTGATAACGCACCTGTGATGCATTTTGGGATGTGTTACTTCACTAAAGGTGCTATATAAATGTAAGTTGTTATTGAATGATGGCAATTCATTCAAGGTTGCCAAGGATAAAGGTGTTAAGTGAACAGGGATCAGTGCAGGTTAAGATGAGTTCTGAGTTAGAGTTAATATAGGATGGAGTTCAGAAAGCTTGCAAGCACAGTGCTGGAAAAGTTGTCAGTGATGAGGGTTTTAGCAATAGTGGAGGTAGGGTGAGGCAGAGACATGCCTTGGAGACAGTCTTTGTGATGTACTGGCTTTGAAGATTATGTAACCAGTGAGCGAACACTGAAGTTGTGAACTGTAAAGTTAAGCTTGAGCAGGTATCTGAGTAGAAGGAAGGTGGGATTTGCGGCTGGGGTGTGAAGTATCTGGTGAGGACAAACAAGAGTTTTACCAATGTTCACTGAAAGAAAGGGGTAGAATATAGATGAGGAATTAGAGGAAGAGCCATTGCAGGAAATAACCTTATAATATTAGAAAAGTAGGACTGGATGTGTGAGAGAGCAGTGTCAAAGAGGTGGCACATGGAGAGCCAGGGTCAATATTCTTCTCAGTAGCAGCTACAAAATACCCAATTCCCAGGTGTAGCTGAGGGGAATAAGAGACAGATATCCATGGCTTCTTGTCTCTGTCCCCAATGCACTGTCCTGGGCTCCTCTGGATTAGGGACAAACTCATCATTACAATGGAAGTGAGGCAGGAGGGACAATCTTGGCATTCCACTTCATTCTGCTCATTGGCAAACTGTTGGGCACCTCAGCAAAAGGCCTCTGAACATCTCTGGTGGTGGGGCTTGTGTCTTGACCCCCTGCCAACTAGAGGGAAATACAAACTTCAGAGAACACCTAGGATTATCCTGATGAGATAGGTCCTTCCTCCTTTTTATCCTCCTCTTCCTCCTCCTCTTCCTCCCCCTGCTCTTCCTCCTCTTCCTCCTCCTCCTGCTCCTCCTCCTCCTCCTCCTCTTCCTCTTCCTCTTTCCCCTCCTCTTCCTCCTCCTGCTCCTCCTCCTCTTCCTCCTCCTCCTGCTCCTCCTCCTCTTCCTCTTCCTCCTCCTGCTCCTCCTCCTCTTCCTCTTCCTCTTTCCCCTCCTCTTCCTCCTCCTCCTCCTCCTCCTCCACAGGATGATCTTAAGACGTCAGGCAAACTGTGATTTGTAATTATTTTTTGTTGCAAGTTCTAACTAAAAAGCCAACCTGTGTCATGACTGTATCCAAGCCATGCCAACGAAAGGAAATTCAAAGGCAGTCTCTGTGACATGTACAGCAGACTTCAGGTCATCTGCAACTTTCAGGCACCAAATGGCTCCCTGGTGCTAGATCTGCCCCACTGCTCCCAGTCTCCATAACAGCAAGGAGGGACTAGACTGAAGAGATTTGACCAAGGAGTGCTGAGTGAGGTGGGTGGGATGTTCCAGAACCTTGTAGAGAAAAACAAGGCTTGGGATAGGCAACATATGAAGAGGACAGAATAACACACCATAATAATCCTTCCATTATATATGAGAATAAATGCAAGTTGTTAATCAGTTTTTCCATGTCTGTCTGGACTAACTGCCATGAGTCCACATTGAAGAAATAGCCAGAGCCACAGCCTTTACACTGATTTAAACACTGGACTTTTGAAATGTAACCATGAATCAAAAAGAGAGCCTTAAGGGCTACATCCAGACAATGCTTATAATGATGCTGTGCCAGGAGGAAACTTCATACTTTGTTTCCTTTAAATTCTAAACTATATTCTATTTACACTGAAGCAGAACTTAGGCCTCAGGCAAAACAGCAAAGCTGGCAAATCTCTTATCCCTTGCTGCCTAGATACATGCAGGGTAATCCAATGAGTTTGAGGTGATTGTGCTGGCTTTACATTGCTACTTACATTTCAAAGGAGGACCAAGGGATTGATTAAGAAGGGGAAAATAGAGTACGAGAGCAAGCTTGCGGGGAACATAAAAACTGACTGTAAAAGTTTCTATAGGTATGTGAAGAGAAAAAGATTAGTGAAGACAAATGTAGGTCCCTGACAGTCAGAAACAGGGGAATTTATTATGGGGAACAAAGAAATGGCTGACTAACTAAATGCATACTTTGGTTCTGTCTTCACAAAGGAGGACACAAATATCATACCAGAAATGTTGGGGAACACAGGGCTTAGTGAGAGAGAGGAACTGAAAGAAATCAGTATTAGTAGAGAAATGGTGTTGGGGAAATTGTTGGGATTGAAGGCCGATAAATCCCCAGGGCCTGATGGTCAGCATCCCAGAGTACTTAAGGAAGTGGCCCTAGAAATAGTGGATGCATTGGTGGTCATCTTCCAAGATTCTATAGACTCTGGAACAGTTCCTGCAGATTGGAGGGTAGCTAATGTAACCCCACTATTTAAAAAGGGAGGTAGAGAGAAAACATGGAATTATAGACCAGTCAGCCTGACATCAGTAGTGGGGAAAATTCTAGAGTCCATTATCTAAGATTTTATAGCAGAGCACTTAGAGAACAGTGGTAGAATCGGGCAGAGTCAGCATGGATTTATGAAAGGGAAATCATGTTTGACAAATCTACTAGAATTCTTCGAGGATGTAATTAGTAGAGTTGATGAGGGGGAGCCAGTGGATGTGGTTTATTTGGACTGTCAGAAGGCTTTTGACAAAGTCCCAAATAAGAGATTAGCGTGTAAAATTAAAGCGCATGGGATTGGGGGTAGTGTATTGGTTGGCAGACAGGAAACAAAGAGTAGGGATAAATGGGTCTTTTTCCGAATGGCAGGCAGTGGCTAGTGGGGTACCGCAGGGATCGGTGCGAGGACCCCAACTATTCACAATATATATTAATGATTTAGATGAGGGAACTAAATGTAATATCTCCAAATTTGCAGATGACACAAAACTGGGTGGGAGGGTGAGTTGTGAGGAGGATGCAGAGAGGCTTCAGGGTGATTTGAACAAATTGAGTGAGTGGGCTAATGCATGGCAGATGCAGTATAATGTAGATAAATGTGAGGTTATCCACTTTGGTAGCAAAAACTGAATGGCTATAAACTGAGAGAGGGGAATGTGCAACGAGACCTGGGTGTTCTCGTACACCAGTCGCTGAAGGTAAGCATGCAGGTGCAACAGATGGTAAAAAAGGCAAATGGTATGTTGGCCTTCATAGCGAGAGGATTCGTGTACAGGAACAAGGATGTCTTGCTGCAATTATACAGGGCCTTAGTGAAACCACACCTGGAATATTGTGTGCAGTTTGGTCTCCTTATCTGAGGAAGGATGTTCTTGCTATAGAGGGAGTGCAGCGAAAGTTTACCAGACTGATTCCTGGGATGGCGGGACTGATGTATGAGGAGAGATTGAGTCGGTTAGGATTATATTTGCTGGAGTTCAGAAGAGTGAGGGGGGATCTCATAGAAACCTATAAAATTCTAACAGGACTTGACAGGGTAGATGCAGGAAGGATGTTCCCGATGGTGGGGGAGTCCAGAACCAGGGGTCATAGTCTAAGGATACAGGGTAAACCTTTCAAGACTGAGATGAGGAGAAATTTCTTCACCCAGAGAGTGGTGAGCCTGTGGAATTCGCTACCACAGAAAGCAGTTGAGGCCAAAACATTGTATGTTTTCAAGAAGGAATTAGATATAGCTCTTGGGGTGAAAGGGATCAAAGGATATGGGACGAAAGTGGGAACAGGTTACTGAGTTGGATGTGAAAGCGGGAACAGGTTACTGAGTTGGATGCGAAAGCGGGAACAGGTTACTGAGTTGGATGCGAAAGCGGGAACAGGTTACTGAGTTGGATGATCAGCCATGATCATAATGAATGACGGAGTAGACTTGAAGGGCCGAATGGCCTACTCCTGCTCCTATTTTCTATGTTTCTACTAAAATCTCTTTTTTATTTTGCTACTTGTCGAAAGATAATCTGTTTTATAAATAATAATGTGGTCTTCTCACTCTTATTGTCATGGCATGAAATTGAAAGAGCAAGTTTATTTTATATCTGATCGAAAAGTCTGGGAAAAGCCAAGATAACTACTGATTACTACCGACTTACAGCATAGTTATTACGCTCAGACTAAAACCAGATTTTTAATACAGACTTTTAACATTATTGCAGCAAAATAATACACAGGTAGGAATACAGAGGTTACATTTCAGCTTGTGTGGTAGGAAAGAGGAATGTTACAGGACTACTAAAACATTTTTCAGAAATTATCATCCCTGTAGTCCAAAAGAAGTCTCGTCACTTGCTCGTTGGGATAGTGCAGTTTCCAAAATTTTCCTTTCTTTCAGTCAGTGCCAAATCCCAAATCTGGCAACAAACCAAGCAGGCTGAGATTGGAGACCCAGAGACAAATATATTAGCAGCTCTGCCAAGGAGCACAGGAAATTGGTGCAGGCCACAAGTGGCCCATGGCTATACTATGAGCACCACTAGATGACAACACCATCACTGACATCATCAAGATTCAAACTCACAATGGTGCAGTGGTTAGCACCGCAGTCTCACAGCTCCAGCGACCTGGGTTCAATTCTGGGTACTGCCTGTGCGGAGTTTGTAAGTTCTCCCTGTGACTGTGTGGGTTTCTGCTGGGTGCTCCGGTTTCCTCCCACAGCCAAAGACTTGCAGGTTGATAGGTAAATTGACCATTATAAATTGCCCCTAGTGTAGGTAGGTGAATGGTGAGAATATGGGATTAATGTAGGATTAGTATAAATGGGTGGTTGTTGGTCAGCATTGACTCGGTGGGCCGAAGGGCCTGTTTCAGTGCTGTATCTCACCATGATTTTTTAAAACCTGCAAACCCGAGAAATAGCTATTAGGAAAAGATTTTAATGCTCCAGAAATTGCCTTCAAAACTTTGACTTAAACTCTAATAAGATCTATATCGGAATCAATTTTCCTGATGCTGATGAAGTCCCGCCTCAGGGGTGAAAACAGAGCCGACCCACTTTGGCTGGCGGTGGGGCCCTGGGGTGGCATATTGCAGGCGGCGGCCAATTAAGAGACCGCCACTACGGCTGCTGTCCAATTGAGGACGGTGGCTCGCCCCCACAAGAGCTGCCGGCCGAATCAGAGGGCCAGCAACCCGACAGCCTCAGCAGCACCACTGCTAGTGATGGCCAGTGCTGAGGCTGCATCATCAGGAAGAGGGTATCTCAATGCCAGTGAAAGGTGAGTTAGGTTGGGGGAAGCCAGGGGCAGGCAGACAGGCCTCAGTGATCACTGGGGGTGGGGGGCTCGTGGTGCAGCCGCGGCACCGATGGCGCAGGGGCGACCATTGCCGCTGGGAGGCCCCTCCGTGGGCAATGGGAAGCCCATCAAGTAGGGCCACCACCCCCCACCCCCGCCCCAGCTGGAACCCATGGGAGGCCTTCATGGTTTACCGAGCAGTCTCTGCATGTGACAGTTGGCCCACCCAACATGGGCAAAATGCCCACGGGGCAGAAAGTGGCCCTTAATTGGCTACTTAAGTGGCCCATTTGGCCACGCCACCAAGTTCCCACTGCTGGAAATATGCCATGGTGGCAGCAAGACAGTGGCCTCCCCCTGTCATATTACCAGCGCTCCTGCCTCTCAGCCTGTTTCCAATGGGCCGGGAATGTTCAGCCCTCTGACTGCAATACAGACTCACTGCTTATTATGGCAGGCTGCAGTATTGTTAGAGGGAAAGTATTTACAAACTGCTCTTCAATTCAGAATAATGTTACAGCAGCATCTGATATTCACATTTAAGATTTTAATGTTTATTTACAAAATCTGCAAATACTTTCAAGCAAATTCAGTGCATTTAATCCTCTGGGTGCTTTGCTCTGTATTTGCCTCCTTTGTGCTCTTTATGTAACAATCTCAATTGGAACATATTAGAAAAAGAGTCAACTAAAGGGAAACTATCTTTTTTTAACAAAGCTGAAATAACATATGATTGGAGATCTTTGTTAGACTTGAGCTATAATAATCCTTACAGCATCGAGACTAAAGTTGCAGCATTTGGTTCATAAGAGACTTGTCCTGCTCATGCAAACAATCATTTCGTCATCAACACAAGAAAAACAAAAAGCTGAAATGCAGCGCTTTTTCAATGAAGACTTATCAGCAGCTCTTGCTTTAGAATTGTAATTCTTTCATTCAATGTTCAAAGGCTTTCCCTGCAGTTTGTAAGCAAGGTATAAACAACGCAAACATCACTGGCCAGGCCAGCATTTATTGCCCATTCCTAATTGCCCTTGAGAAGGTGGTGGTGAGCTGCATTCTTGAACCACTGCAGTCCATGTGAGGAAAGGTACACCCACAGTGCGGTTAGGGAGGGAGTTCCAGGATTTTGACCCAGTGAAAGTGAAGGAACGGCGATATAGTTGCAAGTCAGGATGGTGTGTGACTTGGAGGGGAACTTGCAGGTGGTGGTGTTCCCATGCATCTGCTGCCTTTGTCCTTCTAGGTGGTAGAGGTCGCGGGTTTGAAAGGTGTTGTCAAATGAGGCCTGGCGAGTTGCTGCAGTGCATCTTGTAGATGATACACACCGCTGCCACAGTGTGCCAATGGTGAGGGAGTGAATGTTTATGGTGGTGGATGGGGTGCCAATCAAGCAGGCTGCTTTGTCCTGGATGGTGTCCAGCTATCTGAATGTTGTTGGACCCATCTAGGCAAGTGGAGAGTATTCCATCACACTCCTGACTTGTGCCTTGTAGATGGTGGACAGGCTTTGGGGAGTCAGGAGGTGAGTTGCTCACCGCAGGATTCCTAGCTTCTGACCTGCTCTTGTAGCCACGGTATTTATATGGCTAGTCCAGTTCCATTTCTGGTCAATGGTAACCCCCTGGATGTTGATGCTGGGGGATTTAGTGATGGTAATGTTGTTGACTGTAAAGGGAAGGTGTTTAGACTCTTTCTTGTTGGCGTTGGTCATTTTCTGATTCTTGTGTGACACGAATGATATTTGCCACTTATCAGCCCAAACCTGAATGTTGTCCAATTCTTGCTGCATGTGGGCACAAACTGCTTCAGTAACTGAGAAGTTGCAAATGGAACTGAACACTGTGCAATCATCAGTGAACATCTCCACTTCTGACCTTATGATGGAGGGAAGATCATTGACGAAACAACTGAAGATGGTTTGGTTTAGGACACAACCCTGAGGAACTCTTGTAGTGATGTCCTGGGGTTGAGATGATTGACCTCCAACAACCACAACCATCTTCCTTTGTGCGGAGTATGACTCCAACCAGTGAAGAGTTTTCTCCCTGATTCCCATTGATTTTAATTTTACTAGGTTTCCTTGATGCCTCGTCCACCTTAGCACTTTCCTATAAAGGTGTAGGGTGGTATCAGGATACTTGTTCTCAGAGATGAACTGAGTTAATTGGGACTGTGCGGTGGTTCAGAATTTAAAGTCAGCTAGACACAGAGGTTGAGGGTCAGTTGTTCACTTTTGGTTGATGAGTCACAGACACATAGCAGGAGATGGCCCTAGTCCCAATGCTGCAGCTTTGGAAATGTTTTGGTAAGAAGACATCATCCTGGAAATCTAATGAAACAATAGTGTACTTCATAATGAACCGGAAGTAATTGTTGGGATGTTTAATAGTAGATTTGTTCACCATTTGACGAATTGCAGCGCTCTGGTATCAATAAAGTCCTAATCTGCACCATGACCAAAAATTGTGCTTCTCAAATTCATCCAATTCCACAGTTAACTTAAAGCCTGAATATTGCAAATAGATGGAATTTTTTTGCAAATGCTGTTGAAACTTTTTAATGGAAATTTTTGCGAAGTGAGGAAAGGTATTTCTTTTAGCTCACTACCACAGAATGATAGAAAGAGTAAACAATGGAATTTACACCAGAAATGTCCTCATTATCAGCAGCTGTAACTTCAGTTCACATTGGTGAAAACTCCTGATTGCCATCTCTCTCTCTCTCAGGGTTCTACTGATCTTCCACCAAAGTATTCCAAGCAATCTCATGTTGCTGCTGCTGCCTATTTTTAAACAAGTCTTTTGAACAGCAATGTTTCTATTTAGTCTCAGTGATATTCTATTGCGTGCCAGTGGTATGATCACAAAAACACCAATCAGAGCAGTTCTTAATTAACACTGCGCAGCCAAAATCCATGTGACCTGCTCTCTGGAGAGCTGAATAGTTTACTTTCTAATTGAAACCACACTGTGCTTACAATGTGACATCTGGCTGGGGAATTCCATAGCCTTAACTAAGAACATATGAAGATTTTCAGGAGATTATTCTTCCTTGTAAAGATCAATAATTTAGTTAACTATTTGTAAGGGAGTGCAATTAATCCACACACTACAGCCATTAATCTGTCTCAAGCAGCGTGTTTGCAGGACTTCTTTAATGTTGTAGGAAGCAATCTAAAAATGTCATCCTTGTCAAGAGGACTGGAAGACAGTTAACAATTCATAAATTCTTTTTACAAAAATAGATGTATTCTATTTACATTACAATGGTAAACTGACTCAGTAATTCAGGAATATAACATTGCCAACTAGTTCGCATGCTGTCTACAGGATCCATTTTACTTTCAGCGCATCAGCGGCCCTATATAATTATATAAAGAAGGATACCAACTATTTTATTACATCATTAAGCATGTTATAAATATATATCAATCATGACCAAGTTTCATTATTTTGTTGCACAATTTTGGCCAGGGATAATCTAAATGTACAATCTTGAGATAATTTTGCATCGTTTAATATATAGGACCCTGATCTGTTGCTGGGAGTTACAAGGGAATTAATCTAATTGAAATATTTTGCTGACATTAGAAACTACAAAAATAATTTACATCAACAAAACCCCTGAGATTGATCTCCCTTTATCTCACTGACGGCTTTGTGTTACTCTATACAAAATCATAAAATCATAGAATTGCACAGCACAAAAAGACATCATTCAGCCTGTCATGCCTGTGATGGCTCTTTGGTACAGCTACCTAATTGGTCCCACTCACCTTCTCTTTCCCAATAGCCTTCCATATGATTTCCTTTCGAGAATTTATCCAATTCCATTTTGAAAGTTAATATTGAACCAACTCCCACTGCCCTTGCAGGCAGCACATTCCAGATCACAACAACTCGCTGGGTAAAAAATCTTTCTTTATGCCGCCTCTAGTTAGAGTCATAGAGTTATACAGCACAGAAACAGGCCCTTCGGCCCATCGTGTATGTGCCAGCCATCAAGCACCTAACTATTCTAATCCCATTTTCCAGCACTTGGCCCATAGCCTTGTATGCTATGGCGTTTCAAGTGCTCATCTAAATACTTCTTAAATGTTGTGAGGGTTCCTGCCTCTACCACCTCTTCAGGCAGTGCGTTCCAGATTCCAACCACCCTCAATTATTTCCTCAATCCACTCTAAACCTCCTGCACCTTACCTTAAATCTATACCGCCTGGTTATTGACCCCTCCGCTAAGGGAAAAAGTTTCTTCCTATCTACCCTATCAATGCCTCTCATAATTTTGTATACCTCAATCATGTTCCCCCTCAGCCTTCTCTGCTCCAAGGAAAACAACCCCAACCTGTTCAGTCTCTCTTCATAGCTGAAATGCTCCAGCCCAGGCAACATCCTGGTGAATCTCCTCTGCACCCTCTCCAGTGCAATCACATCCTTCCTATAGTGTGGCGCCCAGAAATGTACACAGTACTCCAGCTGTGGCCTAACTAGCGTTTTACACAGCTCCATCATAACCTCCCTGCTCTTATATTCTATGCCTCGGCTAATAAAGTATCCCATATGCCTTCCGAACCACCTTATCTACCTGTGCTGCTGCCTTCAGTGATCTATGGACAAGTACACCAAGGTCCCTCTGACCCTATGTACTTCCTAGGGTCTTACCATCATTTGTATATTCCCTTGCCTTGTTAGTCCTCCCAAAATACATCACCTCATACTTCTCAGGATTAAATTCCATTTGCCACAGCTCCGCCCATCTTACCAGCCCATCTATATCGTCCTGTAATCGAAGGCTTTCCTCCTCACTATTTATGACACCACCAATTTTCATGGCATCTGTGAACTTACTGATCATACCTTCTATATTCACGTCTAAATCATTAATGTACATTACAAACAGCAAGGGTCCCAGCACCGATCCCTGTGGTACACCACTGGTCACAGGCTTCCACTCGCAAAAACCACCCTCAAGCATTACCCTCTGCCTCCTGCCACTAAGCCAATTTTGGATCCAATTTGCAAAATTGCCATGGATCCCATGGGCTCTTACCTTCTTAACCAATCTCCCATGCGGGACCTTATCAAAAGCCTTACTGAAGTCCATGTAATTACATCAACTGCTTTACCCTCATCTACACATCTGGTCATCTCCTCAAAAAATTCAATCATGTTAGTCAGACACGATCTCCCCTGACAAAACCATGCTGACTATGCCTGATTAATCCCTACCTCTCCAAGTGGAGATTAATCTTGTCCCTCAGAATTTTTTCCAATATTTTCCCTACCACTGATGTTAGACTCACTGGCCTGTAAATACCTGGCTTATCCCTGCTACCCTTCTTAAATAATGGTACCATATTCGCTGTCCTGTACCTCTGGTACCTCTCCTGTAGCCAGAGAGAATTTGAAAATTTGTGTAAGAGCTCCTGCTATCTCCTTCCTTGCCTCACATAACAGCCTGGGATACATCTCATCTGGGCCTGGGGATTTATCCACTTTTAAGCCCACTAAAACAGCTAATACTTCCTCCCTTTCAATGCTAATGTGTTCAAGTATATCACAATCCCCCTCCCTGATCTCTACACCTACATTGTTCTTCTCCATAGTGAACACAGATGAAAAGTAATCATTTAAAACCTCACCTATGTCCTCCGGTTCCACACACACATTGCCACCTTTATGATTCATCCTAAATCTATGCTCTCTGGTTACAGACCCTTCTGATACTGGAAACTTTAAAACTTTCATGATTTTGAGCACCTCTATTAAATCTCCCTTTAACCTTCTCTGCTCTAAGGAGGACAATCCAAACTTCTCCAGCCTCTCCACATAATTGAGTCCCTCATCCCTGGTATCATCTAGAATCCTGCTAGGCCCCCACCTGCCAAGAATGAGGCACATTAATTTTGTCATGAACATTAATTTTAAACTGTTACTGGAGTGAGGGGAGTACTTGTTAAACAGATCAGCCATTGCTGGAAAATACATTTGCATATTAACAGACAGTGTTTGGAAGGGCAAAGCAGCCATTCCCTGACACATTCAACCCACAATGTACTTTTGATCACCAGACGTTGAAGGTGGGGGAGCTCACATTCCAGGTTGACTGCTAAGATGGCCGAATACACAAACTGACATGGTCAAACCAGCTAGTCACATGACTAACCTGCTGGGCGACCTGAGTTTTTTGAATTTGTACCAACAGTTTGAGCAGAAAGCTGTTTGCTCCTGGACTGAGAAGATCTCTCCTGTCTGCTCCCATCTCTTTCTCACAAGTCTCTGAATCTACTGAAGACACATGAACCCCAAGAGAGAAAAGTCTCCTGCAGAAAACAAGGTTTAAGAAAAATACTGTGCCCCAACGAAAAGTAAGATCTACCTACAATCAAGGACTCTACAGTGAGCTCAAAGAATCTTAACAACAACTCTTCAGATATTGCCTCAAATATTTCCACTTTATTTCTTCTGCTCTGTTCTCTCTCTATTTGCATGTGTATATCGCATATGCATGCTAGTGTGGGCGCATCATGTATCCATAGGCTTCAACCGAATTAGAGTTTAAGTTTAATAAATTTCAACTTTTCTTCTTTAAACCAAAGAAAGCCTGTTTGTGCTGGTTTCTTTGCCTTATAATTGGAAAGTGGTGAACAAGGATTCACCAAGGGGTGTTTAAAATTAAACCCTGTTACAGTAAGGCAAGGTGAAGGCTGAAAAGGAACCCTAGATCTCTTTCTTACCTGGTCGTAACACGAGTAAATCTCCTCTACACCCTCTCTAAGGCCTTGACATCCTTCCTAATGTGCAGTGCGCAGATTTGGACAAAATACTTCAGCTAAGGCTTAACCAGCATTTTATAACGGTTTACCATAATTTCCTTGCTTTCGTACTCTCTGCCTCTACTAATAAAGCCAAGGATCCTGTATGCTTTTTAACAACATACTCAACTTGTCCTGCCACCTTCAAAAATTTGTGTATGTGCACCTCGACTGTTCTCTGTTCCTGCACCTCTTTTAAAACTGTACCATTTAGTTTATAAAAGCAAAATGCCATTTAATACCATTTAGTTTATATTGCCTCTACTCTTTCTTCCTACCAAAATGTATCACTTCACATTTCTCTGTGTTAGATTTCATCTGCCATGTGTCTGCCCATTTCACTAGTCTGTCTATAGCTTCCTGATGTCTGTTTCTGTTCTCCTCATTGTTTACTATATTTCCGAGTTTTGTTTCATCTGCACACTTTGATGTTATGCCATGTATACCCAGGTCCAGGTCATTAATATATATCAAAACCGGTAGTGTTTCCAATACTGACTCTTGAGGAACACCACTGTATACCTCCCTCCAATCTGGAAAAACAACCGTTCACCACTCCTACAACACAAAAGCAAAATACTGCGGATGCTGGAAATCTGAAATGAAAACAGAAAGTGTTGGAAACACTCAGCAGGTCTGGCAGCATCTGTGGATGACGATGATCTTTTATGAGAACTCTGATGAAAGGTCATCAACCTGAAATGCCAACTCTGTTTCTCACTCCACAGATGCTACCATTTAGTTTATATTGCTTCTACTCTTTCTTCCAACTAAAATGTATCACTTCACATTTGTCATAGTATTTAATTCCAACACATTAAAACTAGCATCTGCTTTAGTCTGAGTGCACAAACAGTTCAACTGACCAATAAATCTTTGCTATTGCTCTGTGTCTTCTTTACATATAATATCATCCTTCTGTGATGAGGTGGTATGATTAACCGGGATGGGAATAACACTCTCTAAATAGGATTATTGATTTAAAGTTATTCCCGACCTACTAGGCTTAATATCTAAACCAATACATTTTATAGTCCCACAAACCTGACTCCCAATTTTGAATTCTATCTTAATCTTATGAATAACACATTTCTCAAATTCTGCAGTACCACCCCATAAGAAATCATCAACGTGCATCATGAAGATGCCTGAAAGTTTGCCTTAATGATACCAGGAAAACATTGCGGGATCTGCTTTTTTAAAATTCATTCATGGGATGTGGGCGTCGCTGGCCAGGCCAGCATTAATTGCCATCCCTAATTGCCCTTGAGAAGATGGTGGTGAGCTGCCTTCTTGAACCGCTGCAGTCCATGTGGGGTAGGTACACCCACAGTGCTGTTAGGAAGGGAGTTCCAGGATTTTGACCCAGCGACAGTGAAGGAACGGCGATATAGTTCCAAGTCAGGATGATGTGTGACTTGGAGGGGAACTTGCAGGTGGTGGTGTTCCCATGTATGTGCTGCCCTTGTCCTTCTAGTTGGTAGAGGTCGCGGATTTGGAAGGTGCTGTCTAAGGAGTCTTGGTGCATTGCTGCAGTGCATCTTGCAGATGGTACACACTGCTGCCACTGTGTGTCGGGGGTGGAGGGAGTGAATGTTTGTAGATGGGGTGCCAATCAAGCGGGCTGCTTTGTCCTGGATGATATCGAGCTTCTTGAGTGTTGTTGGAGCTGCACCCATCCAGGCAAGTGGAGAGTATTCCATCACACTCCTGACGTGTTGAAGTGTGTCTATTTTAACGCAAGAAGCGTCAGGAATAAGGGTGATGAACTTAGAGCATGGATCAGTACTTGGAGCTACGATGTTGTGGCCATTACGGAGACGTGGATATCACAGGGGCAGGAATGGATGTTGGATGTTCCGGGGTTTAGATGTTTCAAAAGGAATAGGGAGGGAGGTAAAAGAGGTGGGGGAGTGGCATTGTTAATCAGGGATAGTATCACAGCTGCAGAAAGGGAGGTCGTCAAGGAGGGTTTGTCTACTGAGTCAGTATGGGTGGAAGTCAGAAACAGGAAAGGAGCAGTCACTTTGTTGGGAGTTTTCTATAGACCCCCCAATAGCAACAGAGACATGGAGGAACAGATTGGGAGGCAGATTTTGGAAAGGTGCAGAAGTAACAGGGTTGTTGTCATGGGTGACTTCAACTTCCCTAATATTGATTGGAACCTTCTTAGTGCAAATAGTTTGGATGGAGCAGTTTTTGTCAGGTGTGTCCAGGAAGGTTTCCTGACTCAATATGTAGATAGGCCGACTCGAGGGGAGACTATGTTGGACTTGGTGCTTGGCAACGAACCAGGCCAGGTGGCAGATCTCTCGGTGGGAGAGCATTTCGGTGATAGTGATCACAACTCCCTGACCTTTACTATAGTCATGGAGAGGGACAGGAGCAGACGGGATGGGAAAATATTTAATTGGGGGAGGGGGAATTAGTTTAGTTTAGTTTAGTTTAGAGATACAGCACTGAAACAGGCCCTTCGGCCCACCGAGTCTGTGCTGACCATCAACTACCCATTTATACTAATCCTACACTGATCCCATATTCCTACCACATCCCCACCTGTCCCTATATTTCCCTACCACCTACCTATACTAGGGGCAATTTATGATGGCCAATTTACCAACCAACCTGCAAGTCTTTTGGCTGTGGGAGGAAACCGGAGCACCCGGAGAAAACCCACGCAGACACAGGGAGAACTTGCAAACTCCACACAGGCAGTACCCAGAATTGAACCCGGGTCACTGGAGCTATGAGGCTGCAGTGCTAACCACTGCGCCACTGTGCCGCCCCAAATTACAATGCTATTAGGCAGGAACTGGGGAGCATAAATTGGAAACAGATGTTCTCAGAGAAATGCACGACAGAAATGTGGAGGTTGTTTAGGGAGCACTAGCTGCGACTGCTGGATAAGTTTGTCCCGATGAGGCAAGGAAGGGATGGTAGGGTGAAGGAACCTTGGATGACAAGAGATGTGGAACAGCTAGTCAAGAGGAAGAAGGAAGCTGACTTAAGGTTGAGGAAGCAAGGATCAGACAGGGCTCTAGAGGGTTACAAGGTAGACAGGAAGGAACTGAAGAATGGACTTAGGAGAGCTAGAAGGGGACATGAAAAAGTCTTGGCGTGTTGGATTAAGGAAAATCCCAAGGCGTTCTACACTTATGTGAGGAACAAGAGGATGGCCAGAGTGAGGGTAGGGCCGATCAGGGATAGTGGAGGGAACTTGTGCCTGGAGTCGGAGGAGGTAGGGGAGGTCCTAAATGAATACTTTGCTTCAGTATTCACTAGTGAGAGGGACCTGGTCGTTTGTGAGGACAGAGTGGAACAGGCTGATATGCTCGAACAGGTTGAGGTTAAGAGGGAAGATGTGCTGGAACTTTTGAATGATATGAGGACAGATAAGTCCCCGGGGCCTGACGGGATATACCCAAGGATATTACGGGAAGCGAGGGAAGAGATTGCTGCGCCTTTGGCGATGATCTTTGCGTCCTCACTGTCCACTGGAGTAGTACCAGATGATTGGAGGGTGGCAAATGTTGTTCCCTTGTTCAAGAAAGGGAATAGGGATAACCCTGGGAATTATAGACCAGTCAGTCTTACGTCGGTAGTGGGCAAATTATTGGAGAGGATTCTGAGAGACAGGATTTATGATTATTTGGAAAAGCATGGTTTGATTAGAGACAGTCAGCATGGCTTTGTGAGGGGCAGGTCATGCCTCACAAGCCTTATTGAATTCTTTGAAGATGTGACAAAACACATTGATGAAGGAAGAGCAGTGGATGTGGTGTATATGGATTTTAGCAAGACGTTTGATAAGGTTCCCCATGGTAGGCTCATTCAGAAAGTAAGGAGGCATGGGATTCAGGGAAAGTTGGCTGTCTGGATACAAAATTGGCTGGCCCATAGAAGTCAGAGGGTGGTAGTAGATGGAAAGTATTCAGCATGGAGCTCAGTGACCAGTGGTGTTCCACAAGGATCTGTTCTGGGACCTCTGCTCTTTGTGATTTTTATAAATGACTTGGGATGAGGAAGTGGAAGGCTGGGTTAGCAAGTTTGCCGATGACACGAAGGTTGCTGGAGTTGTGGATAGTGTGGAAGGCTGTTGTATGTTGCAAAGGGACATTGACAGGATGCAGAGCTGGGCTGAGAAGTGGCAGATGGAGTTCAAACTGGAAAAGTGTGAAGTGATTCATTTTGGAAGGTCGAATTTGAATGCGGAATACAGGCTTAAAGACAGGATTCTTGGCAGTGTGGAGGAACAGAGGGATCTTGGGGTCCATGTCCATAGATCGCTCAAAGTTGCCACCCAAGTTGATAGGGTTGTTAAGAAGGCGTATGGGGTGTTGGCTTTCATTAACAGGAGGATTGAGTTTAAGAGCCGCGAGGTTGTGCTGCAGCTCTGGTTCGACCACACTTGGAATATTGTGTTCAGTTCTGGTCGCCTCATTATAGGAAGGATGTGGAAGCTTTAGAGAGGGTGCAGAGGAGATTTACCAGGATGCTGCCTGGACTGGAGGGCATGTCCTACGAAGAAAGATTGAGGGAGCTAGGGCTTTTCTCGTTGGAGCGAAGAAGGATGAGAGGTGACTTGATAGAGGGGTACAAGATGATGAGAGGCATACATAGAGTGGATAGTCAGAGACTTTTTCCCAGGGTGGAAAGGGCTATCACCAGGGGGCATAATTTTAAGGTGATTGGAGGAAGGTTTCGGGGAGATGTCAGAGGTAGGTTCTTTACACAGAGAGTGGTGGGTGCGTGGAATGCGCTGCCAGCGGTGGTAGTAGAAGCAGATACATTAGGGGCATTTAAGCGACTCTTGGATAGGTACATGGATGATAGTAGAATGAAGGGTAGGTAGTTAGTTTGATGTTAGAGTAGGTTAAAGGTTCGGCACAACATCGTGGGCCGAAGGGCCTGTACTGTGCTGTACTGTTCTATCTTCTATGATGTGCTGGGCTCCCCCATCATTGAGGATGGGGATATTTGTGGAGCCACCTCCTCCAGTTAGTTGTTTAATTGTCCACCACCATTCTCGGCTGGATGTGGCAGGACTGCAGAGCTTAGATCTGATCCGTTGGTTATGGGATCGCTTAGCTCTGTCTACCGCATGCTGCTTACGCAGTTTGACATGCAAGTAGTCCTGGGTTGTAGCTTCACCTGGTTGACACCTCATTTTGAGGTATGCCTGGTGCTGCTCCTGGCATGCCCTCCTGCACTCTTCATTGAACCAGGGTTGGTCTCCTGGCTTGATGGTAATGGTAGAGTGGGGGATATGCCGGGCCATGAGGTTACAGATTGTGGTTGAGTACAATTCTGCTGCTGCTGATGGCCCACAGCACCTCATGGATGCCTAGTTTTGAGTTGCTAGATCTGTTCGAAATCTATCCCATTTAGCACGGTGATGGTGCCACACAACACGATGGACAGTATCCTCAATGTGAAGGCGGGCCTTCGTCTCCACAAGGACTGTGCGGTGGTCACTCCTACCAATACAGTCATGGACAGATGCATCTGCGGCAGGCAGATTGGTGAGGACAAGGTCGAGTATGTTCTTCCCTCGTGTTGGTTCCCCCACCACCTGCCGCAGACCCAGTCTCGCAGCCATGTCCTTTAGGACTCGGCCAGCTTGGTCAGTAGTGGTGCTACCGAGCCACTCTTGGTGATGGACATTGAAGTCCCCCACCCAGAGTACATTTTGTGCCCTTGCCACCCTCAATGCTTCCTCCAAGTGGTGTTCAACATGGAGGAGTACTGAGTCATCAGCTGAGTGAGGGCGGTAGGTGGTAATCAGTAGGAGGTTACCTTGCCCATTTTTGACCTGATGCCATGAGACTTCATGGGGTCCAGAGTCGATGTTGAGGACTCCCAGGGCAACTCGCTCCCTACTGTATACCACTGTGCCACCACCTCTGCTGGGTCTGTCCTGCCGGTGGTACAGGACGTACCCAGAGATGGTGATGTCAGTGTCTGGGACATTGTCTGTAAGGTATGATTCCGTGAGTATGACTATGTCAGGCTGTTGCTTGACTAGTCTGTGGGACAGCTCTCCCAACTTTGGCACAAGCCCCCAGATGTTAGTAAGGAGGACTTTGCAGGGTCGACAGGGCTGGGTTTGCTGTTGTCGTTTCCGGTGCCTGGGTCGATGCCGGGTAGTCCGTCCGGTTTCATTCCTTTTTATTGACTTCGTAGCGGTTAGGTACAACTGAGTGGCTTGCTGGGCCATTTCAGAGGGCATGTAAGAGTTAACCACATTGCTGTGGGTCTGGAGTCACATGTAGGCCAGACCAGGTAAGGACAGCAGATTTCCTTCCCTAAAGGACATTAGTAAACCAGATGTTTTTTTTTACAACCATCGACAATGATTTCATGGCCATCATTCGACTAGTTTTAATTCCAGATTTATTAATTAAATTCAAATTCCATCTTCTGCTGTGGTGGGATTTGAACCCATGTCTCCAGAGGAATACCCTGGGTCTCTGGGTTACTAGTCCAGTGATAATACCACTACGCCACCGCCTACCGTTTAGGTTTAGTTGAACACAAACTATTTTCAGCCAAACAGACTTCATTGAAAAATACCACACACTGGAGGCATCATTCAGGCCATTGACACATTTGTTTAGTTTCCAAAGTTTCCCTTCTGTATCTGCTTCTTCTTTGGGCAGCTTCAGAAACACTTCTCTCTGAAAGGTATGCCCCCCAGAAATGCAGATTTTATATTGATTGATCTACACTCCCATGAATATATGGCCAAAAGAGCTAAAATGATTTTCAATATTACTTTTCCAGCTGTGGGAGAATCCACTCTTCCATCAGTATCACCCAGTCGCTCTTCAAAACCCCTCGCAACTAGCCTCCCTTTACCCTTATAAGTCCCATCTCCAAAGACTTATTCAGTACAAATGCATCTACGTGACAAGGTTGGCTGCCCCTTATCTGGTACCTCAGAATAAACTCCAAACTCTCTGCAACTCTCTAATTCCTTATGTTTTGCTTCTCTTATTAGTTTATCTTCAAGTTTATTGGTAGTCACTAAAACTTCCCGGTCATGAGGATTTCTGCTTCTAGTTCTGTACTGAGACTGTTCTGGAGCCTTTGTTTTATAGTGTAATCTATTCATGCTATGGCCTGTATTTACACTTTGATTGTCTGTCAGGATTACTGCTGTGAAATCTCCCCCTCACTTTACCAGAGGCTCTTTCTCTGATTCGTGATCATTTTTTCATGCAAGAGTCACTTCCAGACCCAATATTAGAGCTTGCACTGCACTTTCTTACACCTCCACTCTTTCACTCCATTCTGCCAGTCCATGGACCTTGCTTCTTGGTCATCATCATGAACAATCAACCAATATATGAACTTGTCAGTAACTTATTATGTACATCCCACAATTGTCACATCCTTCCATTCACTGGACCCCTCTGGAATATCTGTCAGCTGAGTATCCACTCTGGGCAATTGGCCTTTGGATGTGATAGCTCTGTCCTGTGTGTCATTCACATTCCACTATCCAGTCCTTGATCAGGACCTTCTTCACAAAACACAGGAGCATTTGAGGTACAAGGTGCTGCGTTTAACGCTATCAACTGCTCTGAGTCTGAGATGTTCTAATTAATCTCAATTAATCATGAAAAATGAACCTTAACAGCTTGACTGCCATGTTTGATAACAACTGTCTTACCATCATGATCTGTTACCATAACAGGGCCTTTCCATTTCCTATGACCCTTTTCTTTATAATATACCGAGCTGAATTTTATAAGCCTGCTGCTGAAATCAGCGGTGGACAAAAAAACTGGCAGCCCACCTGTGTGGCCCGGACGCCAAAGAACCACCATGATTCCAAGGGCAGCAGCTCATTTAAATAGCCAGGGCGGGCTGCCCTCACCCCCGCCCCCCCGCCCCCCCCCCCCCCCCACCACCAAGATCAAGTGGAAGGGGCGGGGTGTACATCCCTGGCAATGGCTCCTTAAAATCCAGCCCACCTTGAAATCTCTTGAATTAAATTCTGTCTCAGATGGTCTTAGACGATGCCTTGATGAAAATTTCTGAATTTTCTCAGAGACTTCAGCCTTGATGAAAACTTATCCCCCTGCATATAAAGCATTCAAATATGCAGATAAAAACGACAAGAGATTAACAAACTGGCTTGGAAATGATTAAGCCCATGAAATCCTGCTTCTATACTCCTTTTGCACCTTTCTATCATCTGGAGAATCACATTGCAGTTAGATGAAATTCGATTATAAAGGCACCAGATGATTTTGCAGCTTGCTGTTATTCTTGAGAATTCAAATTCTATATTCTGATCAGCAATTGCTGTTATCATACAGGAAACAATACCAGAAACACTGTTCAAGAAATGTCGCCCTACACAGCCAGAAAATCGCCCAGTCATTGTCCTGTCTAAATGGCATCGTTCTGAGGTTTTTCCAATTGCAGACTGTGCTCTTAGTTCCTTTCCTCCTCTCACTGACAGCAAAATTCGCTATTACTTCTCATACCAGAAAAAATGTGATCTTCGTTAATGAATTCAATTTCGTCCTAATACCAGTCTTATGGGTATCACCCCATAATAACCTACCTTAATAGGACTGACTCCAGTTGTCTCAGCTACCAGCCAGTTCCCAGCTTTAATAGCTCTATTGAATGTTATGAATCTTTCCCAGGAATAAGTTTGTCACATGATGTTTGAGTATGAAACTTGTTCTGAACGCAACCTGTGGCCTCAATTTGATCCATTTATTTGTTGAAAGGCCATCCTATCTACAAAAATGTCACAATTCAATTCTTCTTCCAGAGTCCAATTCAGCATAGAGGCTGTGTTCCTCTCCCCCACCCAAAGTTCAGGAATGCTTTTCTATTTTGGAAAGTGTAGAAGAGCAGAGACACAAATACGTAGAGAGACTGAATAAGCTAGGGTTGTTTTCCTTAGAGCAGAGAAGGCTGAGGGAGGACCTGATTGAGGTATACAAAATTATGAGGGGCATTGATAGGGTAGATAGGAAGAAACTTTTTCCCTTAGCAGAAGTGTCAATAACCAGAGGGCATAGATTTAAGGTAAGGGGCAGGAGGTTTAGAGGGGATTTGAGGAAAAGAAATTTCACCCAGAGGGTGGTTGGAATCTGGAACGCACTGTCTGAAGGGGTGGTAGAGGCAGGAACCCTCACAACATTTAAGAAGTGTTTAGATGAGCACTTGAAGTGCCATAGCATGCACGGCTACGGGCCAAGTGCTGGAAAATGGGATTAGAATAGATAAGTGCTTGATGGCCGGCATGGACACGATGGGCCAAAGGGCCTGTTTTTGTGCTGTATAACTCTATGACTCCATGATTCTATGACTCTAACTAATTGTAGTACCTTCTAGAGAAGGAGGACTATCGCATAGCACAGAAGGCAATTTGGGATTTCGTCCATAGAGCCGCAGATAGGGTCAATATCCTCCAACCAACTGAAGCCATTTTTTTGCATGAATCACCCATGCCAGGGTGGTTGTCAACTTGCAGTCTGGTTGCTCAGCTAAGATTTTATGCAGCATTTCATGGATTGCTGCATGATTACTTTCACAAAGGATTTTCAGCTGTGGTATTCATGACCATAATGTTCGTTATTTCACACATGTCCATTATCAGTCAGAAACTTAGCTGGTCCCCTAAGTCCAGTTCCTATCTGTTTCTCCATGCTTTTGTCTATAATAAACCTTTTGTCCTTACTATGTATTATTGCAGATAGTCTAAATCAGGCTGCCAAGTCTTTAAAATGTAGAATTAAAATATTATTGTCTTTGGCCCATACCGTTAGATCCATGGCAACTACCTTGTTAAAGTCACGTGCCAATGGAAGGCTTAAAATAGGATGTGGCAGCAGCCTCCAACACAAGCAACCGGAAGCCCTCCCCTGTCAGCATTCCGAAGGGATCGTTCCCTCCGTGATACCCTGGTCCACTCTTCCATTACCCCCGATACCTCGTCCCCTTTCCACGGCACCTTCCCATGCAATCACAGGAGGTGTAATACCTGCCCTTTTACCTCCTCTCTCCTCACCTTCCAAGCCCCCCACAACTCCTTTCTGGTGAAGCAGCGATTTGCTTGTACTTCTTTCAATGTAGTATACTGTATTCGATGCTCACAATGCAGTCGCCTCTACATTAGGGAGACCAAACGCAGATTGAGTGACCGCTTTGCGGAACACATCCACTCAGTATGCAAGCATGGCCCCAAGCTTCCGGTTATTTGCCATTTCAATTCACCACCCTGCTCCCATGCCCACATTTCTGTCCTTGGCCTGCTGCAGTGTTGCAGTGAACATCAACGCAAGCTCGAGGAGCTTCCGATTAGGCACTCTGCAGCCTTCCGGACCGAAGATTGAGTTCAATAATTTCAGAATTATTTTCTTTTGCCCTTTTCTTTTTATATTTTATTTTGTTTTGTTTTATCATTTTTTTTTACCATGTGTCTGCCTTAAACTTTGTTTTTCATGTTTGTGCTTTTGGACAGAGCTGTTCCTTATTCTGTCGTTAACTCTCTCTGTGCGAATGCTTTGTCTTTCAACACACCATTAGTACACTCCCTTTGCCTTTGCCCCATGACCTCCTTGTCAGTTAATCTCTCCTGCCCTCTGCCTATTACACACCTTCCCTTTTGTTCTCTTTCCCCCTCCCCCTGCTTCACTTGCTTAAAATCTACTACGTTTATAACCTTTGCCAATTCTGATGAAAGGTCACAGATATGAAACGTTAACTCTGCTTCTCTCTCCACAGGTGCTGCCAAACCTGTAGAGTATTTCCAGCACTTTCTGTTATTATTTCAGATTTCCAGCATCCACAGTATTTGTTTTTATTTTAAAAGACCGTACCTTGTTTCCTCTTTGGTAGGCACGTAACCCGTGTCCACATATCCACTTAATTCTTCCACTGGCCATATGGTTCAGACTCCGAGAACATTGGAGGGTAATCATACCCCAACAATTTACCCTTGCCATTTCTCACAATAGCTACTAGGATTGCAGTCTTCTTTCAAAAAAACTTAAACTTTCACCTTTAGGCAACAATCCTCTGCTAACATGTTCTATTCCAGCAGCCAGTTGGTGAAGGATGATAGTGGAGGCAATCTTTACTCAATCTTACATTTATTTATGGAGTGAAACATTACAAGCATACACCTCCTAATTCAACCACACTACAGTTTCAGTCAGTGCACCTTGATATGTGTTCAAGTGAAACTCCAATTAATGCCCTCCACCTGCATATAATTAAACACAATTGATATAATTGTCATGCTTGGAAGGAACGTGATGAACTAAACAATGAATTGGAGGAATTATGAAAATAAAAAATCAATTGTAAAACTGAACCACAAGAACATGGGCACTTGTACCACAGACAAAATTGAGTAGTGGTCAAGTGATCTGTCCTGTACTGACAATACACACCTCCGTCTGTTAAGGATGAAACTCATTAACATTGTCTGAAATAACTCTGGGGAGAGCCCATTGCAATTGAAAAGAGCACCATTGCCTATTGATGACTCTTATCTACATGAATAAACTAACAAAGGGTTCTAGAGACAGACTGACTCACAGCCCAAATCAAAATGAATAGGAGTGAAATAGCACCATTATAACAAAATGGTCCCTTCAGCCATCAAAAGATAGCAATTTTTTCCATATCCTGGACCATTGTGTGGTTACAGCAGGGAAGAGGGCTCTGTGACACCTGACAGAGACTGAAATGTGATGAATTTTTACTTGAAAAGGTAACCCTCTGGAGAAAGAAAGAAAGAGAGAGAGAAAGATCAAGCCAAGACTACAGAAATTGAGTTTTCCTGCCAGAGGCTGTGAGAGAGATCCTGCTAAACAGAAGAATCCCGCTCAACAACAGATGAAAAACCACTACAGCAGATTTATTACAAAGTGATTTTGAGACTCTACATCTGTGAAGGTAAACCAAATTCACACCACCAACTTTGGGCTGAGTTTTAACCACTATACCTCTGCAATACCTCAGCAAGTTCAAGACTGCAAACATCAAGGTCTGCACCTTTAAAAAAACTTTCCTCCCGAGAAGATTCAGCAGTATTCTGTAAACCACAAACTCTCACATCACCTTGGGCTTTAATTACATCCTACCCTTTTCTCTCTATCTATTTGTTCTTGTGCATACGTGTATGTGAGTGTATGTGTGGGTGAAGGTTGTGACCATTTCAGGAATTGTTTAAAAATAAATAGTTATCTTCTTTTTTTTTTAAACTACTAGAAACTCTGTCATTTGTCTGTTTATTTGACCCTAAAAACACTCAGGGACTAACGTACCATTTTTAACAAAACACGATTACAGTCAGTTGGGAGGTGAATAGTGAAAGCTACCCACACCACTTACCACTTGTCCATAACACAAAACATCGCTGTCTGCCAACTATACTCACCACAGACAGTTACAGCTGGTCTGAAGTGAAGCGAAGAGCCTGTTTTGGAGCTATTTAATGTCCGTACATATTAAATTATGCTTGAGTTAACTGTCAGAGATTCTTTTAATAATTCTTTTAAGTATTGCCACTGAACCTGTCTGGCACCAAAAATTAACTATTACAAATGTGGAGTCTCATTCCTTCAGGTTTCAATTGTCATTGGAGATTTTAAAAATGTAAAATTTTAAATTTATTTAAACTTTTCCTTTCTTTCTCTTATTTCTCTCTCTTAATCCAATCTTTCTTCCCCTCTCTTTATTTCTCTTTCTGTACCTGATTTGACATTGAATTCATCCACTCTAATTTACACTTCCTTCCCAGTCCTTGTACTGTTAGTTTCATAATCCTTCAATCTGATTGGTTAAGGAGTTCCCATGGGCCGAGTTCACTCAGGTTCCAGGTGCGTGGTTTCACATACTGCAACCTTATCAACTCATATTTTCAGCAACGTGTGATCACGATTAAACAGACAAGTCTAGCTCAAGGCAGATGCTGTTAGATTCACTCCGACAGCAAATTATCGCCCAATATAGGAATGCAAACAAGAAATATACTATACATCTCATAACCTAAGACTATAATGGAACAGTTGCAGTTGTTGTTCAAAATCTTGCTCTGAAGCAGCAATTCTAGACTGAACAGAATATAAGTAGGATAATCTCATCAGTATTGGGACCATTGCACGGCATATGCTAGAAAATTAGAAACTTGCTTTGCTTTACAATAATCACAATGAAGATAATCATGTACCGAAGAGGATACCATAAATAGCTGAATATTAACAGATTTGCATGAAAATCGAGAGTACTGTGGAGAGGTCTAAGCTGACAGTCATGTCAATGGTTGTGGCCTGAAAGCGAAGGTCAGGAGTTGCATTCAATTTGCAGTTTTGCAATAACCTGTTATCTAGGAAAGCAATGTTGGAATTGTGTGTTTTTGTGCAACACAGCATGAGTTTAAAATTTCACAGTAATCAGGTTCTAATATTATTTTGGTAAACATGTTATAACTTCACTACAGTTGCTAATCATTCAGTATGAACATTATCACACATGAAGAATATGATACATGCCAGCTGTCAGCATCCACCAAACAGCCGCTTTCAGTAACTAGGAACAGAATAAATTAAAGTTATCATCATAAATTGCATAAAAAGGCAGACTTGCAACATCTGCAAGCCTTTCATAATCCCTGAGTTTACTCTTGCTATTTCCAACTTTCAAATCCCTCAATCAATAAGATTAATGATCCTTTCTCAATATGTGATTGATGTATACTAGGACAGACGGCACAGAAACAAGGTCATTCTGCCCAACTCATCCATGCCAGAGTTTATGCTCCACTCAAGCCTCCTCCCATCTTTCCTCATCAAAATCTATCATCGTAATCCTCTATTCTCTTCTCCCTCATCTGCTTGTCTAGCTTCCCCTTAAATGCATCTATAATATTTGTGGTTGCAAGTTCCACATTCTCACCACTCTTTGGGTAAAGAAGTTTCTTCCAAATTCCCTATTGGATTTCTTGGTGACTATCTTATATTGATGGCCTCCAATTATTCTCTTCCCCACAAGTGGAAACATTCTCTCTGTATCGACGCTATCAAAACCTTTCATAACTTTAAAGACCTCTATTTGGTCACCCCTCAGCCTTCTTTTTTCAAGAGAAAAGAGACTCAGCCTGTTCATCCTTTCCTGCTATGTATACCCATACATTTCTGGCATCATCTTTGTAAATCTCTGCAGCGTCTCTCGTGCCTCTATATCCTTTATATAATTTGGTTACCAGAACTGCACACAGTACTCTAAGTGTCGTCTAACCAAGGTTTGATACAGATTTAGCATAACCTCCCTACTTTTCAATTCTATCCCTCGAGAAAGAAAGTTGAGTGCTTAGATTGCTTTTTTATGGCCTCGCTAACCTGTGGCATAACTTTTAGTGATCGGTGTATTTGTATCTGAGATCCTTTTATTCCTCTGTCCCAACTAGACTCGCACCTTCCAAGTAATAAGTCACCTTCCTATTTTTCCTACAAAAATGTACCACCTCACATTTCTCTGTTGAACTTCATGTGATATTATTTTCCCATTCTGCAAGTTTATTAATATCCTCCTGCAATTTGTTGCAGTCCTTCTCAGTATTGACTATCCCACCACCCACACACCCCCAATTGGAGTCATCCACAAATTTCAAAAATGTGCTTTTGATTCCAAAGTCCAGACTGCTAATGTAGATTGCAAACACTAGTGGTCCCAGCACTGATCCTTGTGGAACACCACTTCCCACCTTCTGCACTCTGAATAACTACCCCTTACTCCCATTCTCTGCTTTCTGTCTTGAAGCCAGCTAGCAATCCAGTCTGGAATAAACTTTCCAGGTAGGCACCAGTAATGAGGTGGTTGTATACCACCAGGGTGTAGCAGAGAATTGCAGGCAGTGTTGCCCATAATGTTCTGATATGCAATCACAGCGGATGACGTGCCTCACAATCAGGGCTGACTGCAATAAATCGAGGCGTACACAATCGCTGAGGCATTGTAGCAATTTTGTTCCTTCAAAACCTTGAGACAGGAGCATTTCAATGTAAATTATCCATGAATAGTATCAAAATCATTAGTAGTGAATTTGACCACGATCTAGGGATCTTAACAGATGCAGCGCTCAAAATCTTAATTATTGAGGAGCAGCAACCAACAACAGTATAGAATGCTGGCCTGCTGGAGAGGAGTTTATTTCTGGTTTAGCCTCTCATTCCTATGTGCAATGGAAAAGGCAGCAGCTCCATTTATTTAACCGGTAACAAAGATTAATGTGCACAGCTTTATGATGACGTTAATTTGAGCAGATCCAACACCAGAGTCAAAAAACAATGTTTCCATTGTGTTACGACTGAGGTGGGAGCAATGCAGTCAATTCAGTCCCATCACTCCACAGGTCACATCGTATTATTAAAGTTTTCCCACCCATCCGGAAAACAGCCAAATTAAACCTTCTAGTAACCCCCAGAATAAAACTGACAACAACAAATTAACTTTTTGTTAAAACTAAATCTTAAACACTATTAAGATAAACCTATGTCTAAAGACCTAGGGCTGAATTTTACCGGCCCCTCGATAGCATGGGTGGCGGCATGGGGGCTGGTAAAATTCTGCGGGGAGAGGCCCGGCTCAAGCCCCGAGGTTGAGAAGGGTCCGCCACATATTACCAGTGGCGGGGGCCCTCAGTGCGCACTCCTACCGCTTGACAGCGGCACCCCAATCACCATATTCAAAACGCTACTTACCTCTGCAGATTAGGCAGCCTGCCACCTCTCAATGCACACTTTACGTTGAACGGGCGGCAGTCACGTGCCATCACATTCCCAAACAGAAAAGCCGGCGGGTCCTCAGAGGCAGACGTTGCCTCTCCCGAAGATAAGTTCAGATGTACAGGGTCTCACTGTACATACTGGAAGGGAGGAGTGAGGGGCTCTGGGAGTACTGGAGGGAAAGCTCTCCAGGCATGAAGGGAGGTACTGTATACCCTCCCTCCGTAAACAGTGTACTGTCTGCGTTTGTTTGTATTTGTGAATGAGCAATGGCACACTAGTCACCCTGTTTGTGGGGAGGGTACCAGAAAGGGTAGGAGCATTAAGGTTATATGGATGGTGGGGGCAATCGATGCAGCTGGTAGGATCTTGATGTAGTCATGCTGTGCCACTCTGAGTGTTGGCCAAGATGGGCAATGCCATGGCACACCACATAGTTGATGCATGAAAGTACCTGATGTATCCATCAACACCAATCCATGCCCTGTTAGGAACCTTCGAATAAATGAAGGGTTCAACTTTATTTATCACATGGAAATGGGTCTGGCTCATCCTACATTGTGTGATCCTCTGCTCGTGAGGATCCATATGCGCCAGAGGCAAAATCAACAGGCAGGTGTGATCCATGTAGAGGTCCCCGATCGTGAGCAGCAGCCCCCAAGGGGAGCTCGCCATTACGATTGCCGTGCATCTACAGACCCCACATGACATGCCATCGGATGTCAGAGGACCAGCGTCAGAGGCGATTGCGCATGTAGAGAGGGTGGTGACACGTCACTGTGCCCTGCTCAATGATGACCTGCAGCCCATGGGCTTCGGTGGACATCCCATGCCTTTGGTCCTCATTGTGGAAGCAGCTCTTAAGCTTAACGCCAAAGCAGCTTTTCAGGGGCCCACCGGAGTCCTTTGTGGAGTCACACAGTCAGCAGTGCACCGCTGTATCAGGGAGGTCACCGATGCCCTGCACCAGAGGGCCAGTGAATATGTCCGCTTCAGGACGGACTCTCACAGCCAGGCCCAAAGGGCCATTGGTTTCGGCACCATTGCCAGAGAACCATAGGTTGTAATGTTTATAAACTGCTGCCTACTGCCAGGCTACCACCTGCAGATGAGCCCTCTCAATCTAGGTGAAGCTGGTGTTGATCACCGCAGATGCTTGCAGCGAAGGTGTGACCACTTCTTAGGCAGATGCCATGTCACCTTAGTCTTGCGCCAGTCCCGGCTGCCACTGCTGTTCACTGAACTGGCTCAGATTGAGGGGTGACTTCTTGGAGATAAGGGCTATCCTTTGCAGACATGGCTCCTGATACCAGTGAGAGACCCCACCACTGCTGCAGAGGAGAGATACAATGCCAGCCACTGAGCTACAAGAGCCACCACTGAGCGCTTCCAATGCCTGGACGGATAGGGTTATGCCCTGTACCACAGGTCGAAAAGGCCAGCTCCTTTCTTTGCTGCTCTGCACAACTATGCACACAATAGGGGCCAGGCCTGGCATGATGTAGAGAGAAATCAACAAGACACTGAGGACCTACAACAGGAAAGACACATGGGAGGCAGATGGCACCCCGGCTCTGCATGCAGCGCCAGCAGTGAGCTAGGGATGTACGGCAGTGGCTTATCCGGCAAAGGCTCTCTGCTCCATAGGAACTGACATGAGTTCGGCAAGCCACACATCACCCTCACTCACCAGCTGTGCACCAGTCCACATATGCAGCATCCCTGTGTAAACCATTAGAGACAGAAGCTGACTGAGCCAATGTCCATGTCACTGCATTCATGGAGATGCTCATGAGTAATGGTGGCATGGAAATGATGCTATTGCATATGTTGGCTCTCCAGAAGGGCCAACGATGCAAAGGGATGTGACATTGGTACTACATGTTGGCACACATCATTCACACAGAGAAAAGGACACACATGTTGGTGAGAAACATTTAGTGAAAGACGTATCTACAATGCTGTGACACCCGTGCAGTCCTATTTGAGTCAGTGTGTTCTCTGTAAATGCTTTCGAGTGCCCCTTCTCGGTGCAACCTCTGCGCTAGCAGCCTGACTGGAGGAAGGCTGCTGATCTGATTGGCCTTTGGCTGTGGATGAATTTGGTGCTCGTACCCTGTGCGCACGGCGCCTAGAGGGCCCCAGCTGGCTGGGGCAGTGATCGTTCATCCCCTTCTGGTATTGGGCCCTTTGACACCGGATGGCCCCATGGCTACTCACCTCCTCTGCCAACTCCAGCCAGGCTGCCTTGCTCATGCGGGAGGACCTCTTCTTACCATCGCTGGTGAAAAGGGCCTCCCGCCTTGCTCGCACAGCCTGGAGGAGAGTGAGCAGGGAGGCTTCGCTACACTATGGGGCTAAGCTGGAGCATCCCTCTGCCATCCTCTGCTTTTGGTGTGGTCCTTTAAATGCAAAGGTGACTCCACCGTGTAATCTTTGTGTCATCCGCGAACTTACTGATCCTACCCCCCACATAGTCATCTATGGCGGCACAGTGGCGCAGTGGTTAGCACTGCAGCCTCACAGCTCCAGGGACCCGGGTTCGATTCCGGGTACTGCCTGTGCGGAGTTTGCAAGTTCTCCCTGTGTCTGCGTGGGTTTCCTCCGGGTGCTCCGGTTTCCTCCCACATGCCAAAGACTTGCAGGTTGATAGGTTAATTGGCCATTATAAATTGCCCCCAGTTTAGGTAGGTGGTAAAGAAATATATAGGGACCGGTGGGGATGTTATTGGAATATGGGATTCGTGTAGGATTAGTATAAATGGGTGGTTGATGATCGGCACAGACTCGGTGGGCCGAAGGGCCTGTTTCAGTGCTGTATCTCTAAACTAAACTAAACATGTCGTTTATATAAATGACAAACAAGAGGGGACCCAGCACAGATCCCTGTGGTACACCACTGGACACTGGCTTCCAGTCACTAAAACAGCCGTCTGTCATCACTCTCTGTCTCCTACAGCGAAGCCAATTTTGAATCCACCTTTTCAAGTTACCCTGTATCCCATGTGCATTTGCTTTCTTGATAAGTCTCCCATGTGGGACCTTGTCAAAGGCTTTGCTGAAATCCATGTAAACTACATCAACTGCACTACCCTCATCTGCACACCTGGTCACATGCTCAAAAAATGCAATCAAATTTGTTAGGCATGACCTCCCTCTGACAAAGCCATGCTGACTATTTCTAATCAAATTTTGCCTCTCCAAGTGGAGATAGATTCTCTCCTTCAGAATTTTCTCCAATAGTTTCCCTACCACTGACGTGAGACTCACTGGTCTGTAGTTCCCTGGCGTATCTCTACAACCTTTCTTAAAAATTGGGACCACATTAGCTGTTCTCCAGTCCTCTGGCACCTCCCCCATGGCCAGAGAGGAATTAAAAATTAGGGTCAGAACCCCTGCAATCTCCACCCTCGCCTCCCACAGCATTCTGGGACACAAATCATCCGGACCTGGAGATTTGTCCATTTTTAAGCCTTCCAAAACCTCCAATACCTTGTCACTCCCTATGACAATTTGCTCAAGAACCTCACAGTCTCAAGAACCTCAGTCTCTCTCTCTAAGTTCCATATCTACATCCTCATTCTCTTGGGTGAAGACAGATGTGAAGTATTCGTTCAACACCCTACCAATGTTGTCCACCATATCCTTTCAAATCTACATCCCTTAGACTTAAGGGAGCGGAGATGAGGGCTGTACCAGCAGAACGGCCAGGGTGAGAGAGAGTAATGGTTTTATTGGGAACTAGGGCATCAAAGGTGAAGGTGAGAGTGTAGTTGAGCAAATCAGTTACTGGAGAAATGTTGTGGTGAACAGAGGGCCAAAAGCTAAACTATGAAAACACAAGTAAACGGGCATTCTGGAGAGAGAGGCATAGAGGGGGTTGAGAGCTGATCCACCAGCAGAGTCCACAGGGTCAGCAGTGGGAGGGGTTAGTTGGACAGGAAGAAGATTGGCAAGATTAGACCCCAGTGGGTGCACTGGGCAGGAAAGAGGGTGGGATGGGGCAATCGGGCTGCTGCTCAAGAGGATCCAGCTCCAAATACCTCGAGGTGGCCGACAGAGGGACAGTGGGAAGCCATCGGCTTATCTAAGAGGAAGTCAAGTCTGGGACGGTGGCAAGAGAGCAGGAAGTTTTGAGGAATACTGAAGGGTAGGGAATTGGGAGGGCAGAGTACCTGAGTGTGGAAAAGTGGAAGGAGGCATGGTGATAGAAGAGAGGGGACTTGGAGGGGTAAACAGAAAAGAGTCATAGAATCATATGGGCAGGAAGCAGACATGGAGGCGGGGGGCAAACTAAATGGCAGCGGGCACCATTCCCGATTTTGCCCAGGCCCCTGCCACTTTGTCTGGGGAGGAGAAGGCCAAGGACGGCCTTCCTGCCTCAGGCCAATTGAGGCAATTAATGGCTACTTAAGGGCCTCTTCCCACCTCCACCCCAATTTTGTTGAAGGCAGAGGGGTCTACTGCCACAAGCAGATGTTGCCAAGTATAGCCAGGCGGCCTCAACGACCCCAACACCACTTACCTCTCCCAGGTGTCCAATGCCCTCAGTATCAGCAGTGGCCACCGCTCCCAGTGGCACTGCTGGTACTGCAGAGGTGGCTCTCAGTGGCACTGCTGGTACTGCAGAGGTGTCTCCCAGTGGCACTGCTGGTACTGCAGAGGTGGCTCTCAGTGGCACTGCTGGTACTGCAGAGGTGGCTCCCAGTGGCACTGCTGGTACTGCAGAGGTGTCTCCCAGTGGCACTGCTGGTACTGCAGAGGTGGCTCCCAGTGGCACTGCTGGTACTGCAGAGGTGGCTCCCAGTGGCACTGCTGGTACTGCAGAGGTGGCTCCCAGTGGCACTGCTGGTACTGCAGAGGTGCTGTCCTTCCAATGAAAGGGACGTCATCCCTGACAGCGGGCAGTAAATTGGCTGCCTGCTGTTAAATTGCAACGGAGGTCCGACAGAGGGCCGAGGCGGGGATCCCCCTCCACTTGCCAGTCAGCCGTCAGGATCCCTGTCACCGGAATTAAACCCAGCCATAGGGTCATTATAACACAGAAGGAGACCATTTGGCCCATCAGGTTTATGACCGCTCTCTGTAGAGCAATCCAGTCAGTCCCACTCCCTACTGTATCCCTGTAGCTCTGCAAGTCTATTTCTCTCAGGTGGACGTCCAACGTCCTCCTGAAGTCAGTGATTGCCTCCGTTTCCACCACCCTTGTGGGCAGCGAGTTTCAGGCCATTACCACCCGGTACATAAGAATGTATCCTCATATATCCCCCTGCATCTTTTGCCCAATTTCTTCAGACTGTGTCCCCTAGTCCTTGTATTATTAGTTAATGGGAACAGTTTTCCTTTTCTAACTTATCTAATCCTGTCATAATCTTGTATACCTCTAATTAAATAAAAAAATAAAATAAAAAAATAAAATAAAAAAATAAATCTCCGCTCAATGACCTTTGACCCAAGGAGAACAACCCCAACTTCTCCAACCTAACCTTGTAACTAAACTCCCCCATCGCTGGAACCATTCTGGAATCAGGGAGTGAATACACCATGTAGGACTTAGGATGACAGTTACCTAAATGCTGTCTGTCCTCTAACTATGGAATCTTCTCTAACAATTGCATTTCTACTCTTTGCTTTTCCCTCATGTGCAGTCCTTTGCCCATTGGTGCCGTGGTCTGGACTGCACTCCTTCAAGGTGTCGTCACTCCAACAGTCTCCAATGCTGAATGTCGGTTTGAGAGTGACACACACCCTGAAGACTCCTATACCTCCTTCCTCTTCCTAATGTTCTGGACGGTCACCCATCTACTATCCTGAACTCACACTGTGGGGGAACCACCTCCTGGAAAGTATGATCCAGGAAACTCTCCTGCTCCCTGATGCTCCGCCGTGATTCCAGCTGCCCCTCAAGCCCGGACTTCCTATGCGCGGGGTCCCCCGAGAAATATGAAGTGTCCTGAAGTTCCCATATGGCACATGAATTGCAAGCAACAGCTCTCAACTGCCCATCCATGATTTTAAAAATCTCTATTCCCTGTTTTGCAATCTAGTTAGTACCTAGTTTGAAATATTAATTTTAATTAATGCTTCTTGACCTACTTTGTCCTAATACTGTATGTATTAGACTATAGACTCTATGACTGTTATTAATTAACTTACTGTTATACTTTTATCCCAATTGAATTTTTTAAATTCGCAGCTCCTAGTTTGAACGAATACTCCAGTTCAGAGAGAGAAAAAGAGAAACACTCACCAAACAAACACTTAACTGCTTTCCTGTGATGTCACAGTTTGAGTTTTTTTTCTCTTTTTTTTTGAATGCTCGCTCCTCACCATCACTTTTAAACTGTGGATTTCTGGCACTGTTCTCTTTAGCAAGCTCTCACTCTGTCTGCCTCCCGTTAACTCGTCGCTGTCACTTTTAACTGTGGATTTCCGGCACTATTTTCCCTCAAGCTCTCACTTGCTCTGAAGTAAAGTGGAAATAGATTGATGGGCTCAGGTCTGTAGTGGCAGCCAAAATGCGCAAGCAAATGGACTCAGGGAGAACTCAAGTTATTTATCCCTGGTTACATAAAGATTTGGATAGATAAATAAATAAATCCTAAATGTAAATGGGAAATAGGAGATAATAGGAAGGTGTCTGGAGTTAAAGTCAGAGGTCCTGTGGTGGGGTAATGATGATATAAGTAGGGTGAATTCAGCATGAAACATTGACAAACTGTTGTCTGAGTTTGGAGATAGGTGTAGTGAGTGAGGTCCAGAAGCTATTTGAGGGTAGACTATAAGAGGACAGAGGATATCAGATGAATTCAAGCTGTCCTGCAGTGAAGTCTTTGAGCATTGATCTACATAGAACATAGAAAAAATACAGCACAGAAGGAGGCCATTCAGCCCATCGTGTCCGTGCCGGCCGAATAAGCAATCCACCCAAACTAATCCCACCTTCTAGCACCAGTCCATAGCCTTGCCAGTTACAGCACCTTAGGTACATGTCCAGGTGCCTTTTAAAAGAATTGAGGGTTTCTGCCTCCACCACCGATCCAGGCAGTGAATTCCAGACACCCACCACCCTCTGGATGAAAAAGTTTTTCCTCATGTCCCCTCTAATCCTTCTACCAATCACCTTAAATCTGTGCCCGCTGGTAATTGACCTCTCCGCTAGGCGAAACAGGTACTTCCTGTCTACTTTATCTAGACCTCTCATAATTTTGTACATCTCAATCAAGTCACCCCTCAGCCTTCTCAATTCCAGGGAAAACAACCCTAGCCAATCCAATCTTTCCTCATAGCTGCAACCCTCAAACCCTGGCAACATTCTTGTAATTCTCCTCCTGTACTCTCTTCAGAGCAATTATGTCCTTCCTGTAATGTGGTGACCAGAACTGTACGCAAAACTCCAGCTGTGGCCTAACCAGTGCTCTATGCAGCTGCAGCATCACATCCCTACTTTTGTATTCTATACCTCGGCCAATAAAGGAAAGATGTCCATATGCCTTCTTCACCACTCTATCTACCTGTCCTGCCACCTTCAGGGACCTGTGGACATGCACTCTGAGGTCTCTCACTTCCTCTACCCCTCTCAATATCCTCCCTTGCATATTCCCTCGCTTTATTTGCCCCCCCCAAATGCATCACTTCACACTTAGAGTCATAGAGTCATAGAGTCGTACAGCATAGAAACAGGCCCTTTGGCCCACCAGGATTGAATTCCATTTGTCACTTTTCTGCCCACTCAACCAAACCATTGCTATCATTCTGGAGTCCACGACTCTCCTCCTCATAATCAACTACACGGCCAATTTTTGTGTCATCAGCAAATTTCCCAATCATGCCTCCCACATTTAAGTCCAAATCATTAATATATACCACAAACAAGGGACCCAACACTGAGCCCTGTGGAACGTCACTGGAAACCGCTTTCCATTCACAAAAACATCCGTCGACTACTCCCCTTTGTTTTCTGTCACTGAGCCAATTCTGGATCCAAGATGCCACATTCCCCTGTATCCCATGGGCTTTCATTTTACTGACCAGTCTGTTATGCGGGACCTTGTCAAATGCCTTACTAAAATCCATGTAGACCACATCCACTGCACTACCCTCATCAATCCTCCTTGTTACTTCCTCAAAAACCTCAATCAAGTTAGTAAGACATGATCTTCCCCTAGCAAATCCATGCTGACTGTCCCTGATTAATCCATGCCTTTCTAAATGACAGTTTATCCTGTCCCTCAAAATAGATTCTAACAATTTACCCACCACCGTGGTCAGACTGACTGGCCTATAACTACCTGGCTTATCCCTCGCACCCTTTTTAAACAATGGTACAATGTTCACAGACTTCCAATCATCTGATACCTCGCCTGTATCTAGTGAGGATTTGAAGATGATCCTCAGTGCATCTGTTATTTTCTCCCTGGATTCCTTTTCATAGCCTGGGATGCAAAACGTCTGGTCCTGGCAATTTATCCACTTTCAGAGATGTCAGACCCTCAAGCACTTCCTCTCTCATTATGCTTCTCTAATATTTCACACTCCTGCTCTTTAACTACAATATCTGCATCATCCCTCTCCTTTGTGAAGACAGAGACAAAAAATCTCATTAAGAACCCTGCCCACATCTTCTGCATCCACGCATAAGTTCCCCTAGACATCTCTGATAGACCCTACCCTTTCCTTAGTTATCCTCTTGCTCTTAATGTACTGATAAAACATCTTTGGGTTTTCCTTGATTTTACCTGCCAATAATTTTTCATGTCCTCTCTTTGCTTTTCTAATTTCCTTTTTTACTTCACCCCTGCACTTTCTATACTCCTCTAGGCTTTCTAAAGTATTAAGATTTTTTTGATCGTCATAAGCTTTCTTTTTCTGCTTTAACTTACCCTGTAAGCTTCTAGATAACCAGGGGGCTCTAGATTTGGCCTACCACCCTTTATCTTTGTGGGGACATGTCCACACTGTGCCTGTAGAATCTCGCTTTTGAATGCCTCCCACTGGTTTGCCACTGATTTTCCTTCAAGTAGCTGTATCCAGTCCACTTTCACCAGATCACCTCTCAGCTTTGTAAAATTTGCCTTCCCCCAATTTAGAACCTCTACTCCTGTTTTATCTTTGTCCTTTTCCATGATTATGCTAAAACTAATTGTATTATGGTCACCATCTCCAAAATGGTCGCCCACTGTTACTTCATCCACTTGCCCAGTTTCATTACTGAAAACTAAATCTGGAATTGCGTCCCCTCTCATTGGGCTTGTTATGTGCTGGCTAAAAAAGTTCTCTTAAATGCAGTTCAAGAATTTTGTCCCTTCTGTGCCCTTCACACTGTTTGTATCCCAGTTGCATTATTTGTGTGAATCCAGGAAACTCACATGTGCTGGTGTTTAACTTGGAGGTGGGACTATGTGAATAAGCGGAAGAGAGTTCAGGCATAAAAATCTCGGAAGTGGGACAAATAATAGTGGAAATTGTGTGTACCAATATTTCAGTGTAGAACTGGCATAAATTAGCAATGCTTGAATTTCCTGCGGGAAACTAGAGCAACATCTCTCTTATGTCGTAGTTATGAAAAAACTTTGCAGGAAATTCCAAGCCATGGTGGAGGAGTAGGAGAGGCCCCAAGGAAATTAGAGATTGTTTTTTGGAGCAATATGTTGTGGAACCAACCAGGGAGCAGGCTATTCTAGATTTGGTGTTGTGTAATGATCTGGGATTAATTAATGATCTCATAGTTAAGAATCCTCTAGGGAAAAGTGATCATAGCATGCTAGAATTTCAAATTCAGTTTGAGGGTGAGAAGCTGGAGTCCCACACGAGCATTCTGGAGTTAAACAAAGGTAATTATATAGGCATGAGGACAGATTTGGCCCTAGTGGACTGGACAGGAAGACGACAAGGTAGGACAGTTGACGAGCAGTGGCAGATGTTTAAGGAGATATTCAATTTATCCCAACTAAAATATATTCCAGAGGGGAAGGAAGATTCTAGGAGGGGGAAAAACATCCCATGGCTAAGCAAGGAAGTTAAGGATAACAAAAAGACAAAAACTATGGCATACCATATTGCAAAGGCCAGTGGCAGGCTGGAAGATTGGGAAACTTTTAAAGATCATCAAAGGGTTACCAAAACAGTAATAAAAAGAGCAAAGATAATTTAGGTAAATTAGGTATAAAGAAAAATAACGCAAAATATAAAAACCGATAGCAAAAGCTTCTATAAGTATATAAAAGGGAAGAGAGTAGCTAAAGTGAATGTTGGTCCTTTGGAGGGTGTAACTGGGGAGTTAATTGAAGGGAACACAGAAATGGCGGAGATACTAAATCAGTATTTTGCCTCAGTTTTCATGGTGGAGGACACTAGTACCATCCCAATAGTAACAGGTAATGCAGAGGTTATAGAAAGGGAGGAACCGAGAACAATCATCATCACTAGGGAAAACTCACTGAGCAAACTATTGGGTTTGAAGGCAGACAAGTCCCCAGGGCCTGATGGCCTACATCCTAGGGTCTTAAAGGAAGTGGCAGCGGAGATAGTGGATCCATTGGTTATAATATTCCAAAATTCTCTGGATACGGGAAAGGTTCCAGTGGATTGGAAAAAAGCTAATATAACACCCTTATTCAAAAAGGGAGGGAGGCAGAAAGTAGGAAACTATAGACCCATTAGTTTAACATCTGTTGTTGGGAAAATGTTAGAATCCATTATTAAGGAAGTAATAACAGGACATTTAGAAAGTCAAAACGCAATCCATCAGAGTCAGCATGGGTTTTATGAAGGGTAAATTGTGTTTGACTAATTTGCTAGAGTTCTTCGAAGATGTAACAAGCAGAGTGGATAATGGGGATCCTGTAGATGTAATATATCTGGACTTCCAGAAGGCATTTGATAAGATGCCGCACAAAAGGTTAATACACAAGGTAAGATCACATGGGGTTAGAGGCACTTTATTAGCTTGGATAGAGGACTGGCTAACCAACAGAAAACAGAGAGTCAGGATAAATGGATCTTTTTCTGGTTGGCAAGATGTAACTAGTGGGGTGCCACAGTGTTCGGTCCTCGGGCCCCAATTATTTACGATCTACATAAATGACTTGGATGCAGGGATAGAAGGTACTATAGCCAAATTTGCAGATGATACTAAAAAAGCTGGGACAGTAAGTTGCAATAAAGAAATAAGAAATCTACAAATAGATACGGATAGGTTAGTGAATGGGCCAAAATCTGGCAGATGGATTTTAACATGGATAAGTGTGAGGTTATCCATTTTGGTCAGAAGAATAGAAAGGCAAATTATTATCTAAATTTTGTTCTCCTTGAGGAGGGATGTTGTTGCATTGGAGGCAGTTCAGAGGAGGTTCACTGGATTAATTCCAGAGATGAGGGGCTTGTCTTATGAAGAGAGATTGAGCAGTTTAGGCCTTTACTCTCTGGAGTTTAGAAGAATGAGAGGAGATCTAATTGAGGTATATAAGATGATTAAAGGGATTGACAAAGTAGATGTAGAGAGGATATTTCCTCTTGTGGGGCAATCTAGAATGAGAGGTCATAGTTTTAAGATAAGGGGAGCAGATTTAAAACAGAGATGAGGAGAAATTACTTCTCTCAAAGGGACATGAATCTATGGAATTCACTACCCCAGAGTGCGGTGGATGCCGGGACATTGAGTAAATTTAAGGAGAAGATAGACAGATTTTTTATTAGAAATGTGTTGAAGGGTTATGGAGGACAGGCAGGAAAGTGGAGTTGAGGCCGAGATGAGATCAGCCATGATCGTATTGAATGGCGGAGCAGGCTTGAGGGGCTGAATTGCCTACTCCTGCTCCTAGTTCTTGTAATCTTATGATTAGATTAGATTAGAGATACAGCACTGAAACAGGCCCTTCGGCCCACCAAGTCTGTGCCGAGCATCAACCACCCATTTATACTAATCCTACACTAATCCCATATTCCTACCAAACATCCCCACCTGTCCCTATATTTCCCTACCACCTACCTATACTAGTGACAATTTATAATGGCCAATTTACCTACCAACCTGCAAGTCTTTTGGCTTGTGGGAGGAAACCGGAGCACCCGGAGGAAACCCACGCAGACACAGGGAGAACTTGCAAACTCCACACAGGCAGTACCTGGAATCGAACCCGGGTCCCTGGAGCTGTGAGGCTGCGGTGCTAACCACTGCGCCACTGTGCCGTCCTATGAAATTATGAAATTGCTTTAGGGTGATCTGAGCGTTAGTTTTGGTTAAGCATATGTCTATTTAAGCAACAGAATTATACTTTGCTCCATGATGTAAAGCTCCTGTCACTATAAAATAACAAAGTAGCTGAACAACAATTTTTGCTACTTTGGCAAATTTTGTGGTGTAACAGAACAGGTGGATCCACTCGATAACTAGTCACTAAAATTGTAGTTTAAATTACAAATTGACATGCAGTCTAAATCTAAATAATGATTAAATTGGACAACAGGATTTATAACAAAAATGAATATTTCTGTAAATATGTTATGGGCGATCATGGAAACCAAAGTTAATTATATCAACTAGGTTCAGTGGGTAGTACTCTCACCTCTGAGTCACAAGGTTCAGGGTTAAGGTCCCCCTCCAGGACTTGAGCACAAAAAACAAAGCTGACTCTCCAGTGCAGTACTGAGGGAGTGCTGTACTATCAGATGTGCTGTCTTTCAGATGAGGTGTTAAACTGAGGCTCCATCTGTCCTCAGTTGGGTGCAAAGGATCTCATGGCACTATTTCAGCAAAGAGCAGGGGAGTTCTCCCTGGTGTCAGGGCCAATATTTATCCCTCAATCAACATCACAAAAACATATTGTCTGGTCATTATCCCATTGCTGTTTGTGGGAGCTTGCTGTGCACAAATTGGCTGCCATGTTACCTACATTACAACAGTGACTACACTTCAAAAGTATTTAATTGGCTGTAAAGAACTTTGAGACCTCCAGTGGTTGTGAAAGGTGCTATATAAATGCAAGTCTTTTTTTCTAAGACTTGAGCATATAATCTAAGCTTGTTCTTCAGTGTAGTACTGAGGAATGCTGCATTGCCAAAGGTGCCATTTTTTGGATGAGATGTTCCCTCTTCCTGCTCAGGTAGATGTAAAACATCCCAGAGCATCAATTGTAAAAGAGCAGTGAGTCGTCCTTGTGTCCTGGCCAACATTCTTCCCTTGATCAATCAATACCAACACAAAACAGATTCAATCAACATTCCACACTGCCAGAGTTCCACAGATAACAACAGTGCCTACCCTTGAAAAATAAATCTCTGAATGTGAAATGCTTTGAGATGTCCTGATATGATAAAGTGCTGGGTAAATCGAAGTTGGCTTGTAATCGAGACATTTTGGGTCCACTTGTTTTCCATGAAATTAGTTGCTACTATCGCCTTGGTCATGGGTCAGAAAGGAGTAGTATTGTTGGAAGGGTTCTCCTGATCTCTCACCGGAATTACAGGGAAACCCCGGAGAAATGGTGTAAAGGGCCAAAAGGAAAAATTTCCAGGGTTCTGGTGAAAGAACAGGGAACTAATTGGATAGCTCTTTAAAAGAGTTGATGGGCTGAATGGCCTCCTTCTATCCTGTATGGTTGGACAAGAAGTTTACACAGGCAGGCGGGACTCGGAGACCATCAGGGTTGGGACCTGCATATGGTCCTGACCCCTATTTCAAAAAATCTGTAAGATTCTGCCCAAGAGCACATCAATTGTTATCCATTGTCACGGAAACATGCTATGTTGAATGATGATTTTTTAATCCACCAGCTGGAACCTGAATTCAATTTTTAAAAAGGGGAAAAGGAACAGATAAAAGGTGACCTTATTAGCAGCTAAGATGGCCACCCTAATTTGCGTCACTATGTTCCACATTCCAATGCATCGAAGTGGAGACAAGTTGTCTGCACAGTCCCCTCAAGAACAATGACCTGGGGAATCAGAGTAAACTACTTATCCTGCTCCCATTAGCAAGACATAAAGGCAATCACCTGGGACATTAAACTGGTGGAGATGAACCATTCAAACCTCACTTGAACAATGGGACCCTGGTTGAAAGAAGGGAATTCTGAGACATAAGCTGATTTAGTTGCAAGAGGGAATACACACTGAGCCATCATGTTGAATCACTGGGTGACGGTCATGTGACAGGCCCACCATCTGTGTGTGTTTAAGCTGATGTTTTCTCTGCAGTAATCAGACAAGCAACTAGACATCAACAAGAGAAGATCCGTGGGGTCCCGTCACCCCCCCTTTCCAGTTCACCTTACAAGCTACGAACCCTGCCTGCTGGCTGTAACCATCTAGGCCTATCACTGCTGCAGACAGAGACCTGATGAAGGAAATCACCTGCATCGCTGTCTACAGGAGGACCACTGAATCAACTGTCCACATCTGCAAACCGGTAGCTTCAGGACCACCGAATTCGTCCTGAAGCCAGCCTAGTCACCAAACTCCACAGACTGTATACCCCTTTTTATTGCTCCAGACTCGAATCCGACCAATCTCTCCTTCCTCACTCTGTAACCTATTTGTGTGTGTGTGTACCTCGAGAGTGTGTGTATGTGAAAGTTGGAGCATAGTTTATTATTTTACTTAGATCGGTTTAAGTACAATAAAGCTAACCTCTTTCTTTGTTGAACTCAAGAAAATCTGTCTGATTGGTTCTATTTTTTATGATCATAGCACATAAATAGTGAAACACTCACTGAGTTGGCAAGTATATCCACTTTAAAAAATAAATAAACCTGTTGTGGTCAAACAAGGAAAGGGAAAAGAGGGAAGCCCTTCGATTCCTCCTCACCTGCTCATAACACCAATACCTAACACACTGAAAAAAATTTCAATGTGGCCAAATCAGCACAATAAATAGCTTTGTTGGTTAGTTGATGACCTATGCCTCACTTTTTATTGGTGGGTTATGAGAGCCAAAACATTTATACAATAAAATAAGAAATAGCTCATGGTTTAAACATGGGCTTCTCTGTGAAGCCTGTAGATAGGGGAGTTTTATACTCACCTTACTTTGGTAAGTGGAATGTTTCACTCTGAAATCCAAACCAGAGCAGAAGAGAAACAGAATACTGAGGTGACTGAGAGTAAACTGGATTTGAACTGAATTCAATAAACAGGTACATAGTAAAAAAAAACTAGGCTGACACTTGAAAGAAACCTTAGATAACCTTGTAATAACCTTCTATATGATACATGATCAAGACATTGTGTTTGTTTGCATCACAAAAACTTGTGTCTTTCTCTCATTGATGCCAAAACATGAGGAGCGAGGAGACCCCACGTACCGATTGGTCACTGCTCTGCTTTATATGCATAACAGCAAATACTGTCATCAGAATAGACGGTAAGTTTGAAAATGAATCAAAAGACATTCTCTGTTTTGCTCTAATAGTATTTTGTTATCTAAGTCTATCCATTATTCCATGCAACAAATTACAATCCAACCATTGTTGTAAATGACGTGAAACATTTACTGAATGCTTTTTAGTTTGGAAAAACTGTACATTTTTAAACCCTGGTGTAATTGGGATATGCAGGGGAATGTCACCAGCAGTCACTGAATACATATTACCATTATATTCTCTCGGATAGAGCCACAAAGGAGCTTGAATTACAAATTGCTGAGGTCAATGTTAAGCCTTTAAGGCAGTAGCAAAGATGTTAGCTGGAATTTGCAATGAAAGTACATGTGGCAGCACTGTTTTGTGCTCATTGTTGAAGTGCCTGAAGCCAAGTACTTACTGTCATCCTCACTGACCCTGCACATACATATGAAACAAAAATTGTATTGGAAGGTTTAATGTACAAAGGTTAATGTTTATTAATCACGTCACAAGCACAGGCTGTTTAACCTACACCTGGGTTACTCATTGAGTTCTTGTAAGAAAAATTAAGTTTTTATCCGTTGGGACTGAAGCAAGTTTTGGCTCAAGTTTCTGAGAAGACTTTTTATTCGGTACCTGGACCAGGTGGTAATATTGTTGGAATAAAACTCTAACCTTAATTCCAGACAAGAAGCTGATGGTTTAACTTCACTTAAAATGTTGGTTACATTGTAAGGTCAGAATGCTTATTTTCCATTTTAAAAAAATGTTGCAGGTTTGATTAAAACAAAACATACTGAAGTCAATTAAAGCACCAAACCACCAACCTAACTAAGATTCACTAACTCAGGACAGATTAGGAATCAAGCCTGGGATCTTTCTGAGCTATATGGTTCAATAAACTTATCAGGTTATCAGCTGAGCAACCCATAGTTACTTGTAGGTGACAGCTGAAAATAGTCAACTTACTCACAGTGTAAGAACCTAGTTAATCGTTCATTCAGCACATCAATCTGATGAGAACCAAAGAAAATCCTGGACCAAGATAGAGATTTTATACAAAATGGGAGGGACTGACTATAAAATGTGTTGCTGAGGGAAAGCTGTATGTGTTGTGCTGAATAATTCAAATAAGTAATTAGAATACAATATAGGCATTGATTTAAATATTACATTGCGATATTTTGCTTAGATCAGGAATTCTATTTAATGAGAGTGAATTGATACATTGGATTGCTATGCTTGCTTTATGTATTGTTTATGTCAACTTACATTTACACTGGAGAATAAACAAATCTTGTTTGGTTTACAAAATAATCAAGATTTAATGCCATGTGTTATTGCATTCAGCAAAGTAAGAGCTATTACACAGCATTAATTTCATTACCACATCATACTTCAATAACCTCCAAACATTTCCAGAGTGCAGAATTTTATGCAGGTCTTGGGGACGGGAATGGAATTGGGGGTGGAGGGGGGGGGGGGGGGGGGGGATGGTGGTGGATACAATTGGGACAGGACAGGTCGGACTTCCCCTCCCAATTTTACCGATGGAGGGCAGAGTTTAGACAGTGATGTGATGGGCAGGTAATTAAGATCATTAAGAGGCCTATTGATAGTGATTTTATTTGTGGGTTTGGATATTATTAACAGCACATGGGTTTCATGGGGCTTCAGAGGCTCACTTCCCTCAAGAAGGTGACATGAAGGCAGGAACTCATTGCTGGGTGCAAGGGGAGGCCATCAGGCATGGAACCATCGACTGCCAGACTGAAGAGTCTAAGGAGTGAACGCAAAGGTGCCAGAACTGCAGGAGGCCATTACAAGGGGGGAAACAGGCAAGTGCCACCTCTTCAGGGGTGACAGGTGGGGGGAAGGAGGGGGGCCGTTGGCAGGGAAGGACGTACTTAGGGAGGGGCCACCTATCTTGAGCCTCATTCATTCAGGCTTCAGTGACCCCATTAAAGAGGAGGTGCAGCAGAGTAGGTGGGAGGTCCAGGCATTTGCAGCAGCACCGCAACAGCTTGTGAGGCCACAGGAGGGTCAGCAGTGGCCTCCAGACAGTGGAGAAAGGCACAGAGGGGAAAGACAGGTGACACCCCATGCAGAAGGAGGTAGCCTTCAGCGAGGGTCTACAGGTCGAGGCTCAACTACCTGCAGACGTCCAAGAAGCAGTGCCAGCGAATACTCCGCCTCTCCAAGGAAGCCGTCACTGACCTGTGTGCTACGAAGCAGGACGAGCTGTGCCCCAGGGGACTTGGTGGACATCCAGTGCCAGTGGCTTTGAAGGTCACCATGGCACTGACTATCTGTGCCTCTGGATCATTCCAGGGATCCAATGGGGCCTTGTGTGGGATCTCACAGTCAGCGGCACATCGGTGCATCAAGGAGGTCACCAATGCCCTTTTCAGTAGGGCAGGCAGCTATGTGCGTATATGCATGGATCCCAACACTCAGGCTGAGAGGGCCATTGGATTCGAGGCCATCGCTGGATTCCCCCAGGTGCAGGTGTCGACTGCATGCATGTGGCCATCATGTCTCCTGAACACCAACCAGCGGCCTTCATCAACAGGAAGGGCTTCCACCTCCTGCTGACCTGTGAGTGCAGAGGACCTGATGGTAACTCCAGATCTCCTTTTCCTCTCTCACCTTGCACCCATGGTCAAGATGAGGGTGCAGGTCTGCACGAAGGTCCTGCAGACACTGAGTGCTCCGCTGGATGTGGCTGCCCATCAGAGCCACCAATCTCTCAATGGAGGGGAGCACTCATGCACCAGTCAGAGACAGTGCAGAGCTCAAGGCCTGGATGGACGCCTCCATCGTCTGCTGTTGGTGCCTCTGGCGCCTCTGCCGAATGTTGCCTGACCTCTCCCTGCAGCTGCAGAATTTCCCATGATGCTGGTGACACCAGAGGCACGCCATGAGTCTCGGGCTCAGCAAGGGCCTCATCAGGCCTCATCAGTCCTCTGATTGTCAGAGACCTGGGCTGACACAGCTTCCATGAGCTGCTCATGTGCGTCAGTGTTGTGCCCTCTAGGTTGCGTGCCCAAATCTAACCACGACCCTTTGCTCATGTCTTGGTGGGAACAACCACTCCACCCAGTGCAGTTTCCTGCTTTGCCAGATGCAAGGCCCAAGAGGTGAATGCATTAACAGTGTTACGAGCTCACAGGACAACAGTCCTGCTTGTACTGTGTCTTTATTGAACAGCCTTCTGATGGATGCCTGCAGTGAGTGCCTCATGATAGAGGTCACATGACTATGGCAAGCCAGGAGGCACATTAGTACAGTATTGCATTTCTATCTCAAACATCTGCTTTTCATACAAGAATAGCAAAAAGAAAATGCATGCATTATCATTTACACTGTGAGTGGTCCAAATTATCTACTATGCAAGCAGGTATTCTCATGCATTCGCAGTTCATTATTCTTGTCAGTCTCTGCACATGCATTGCACACATAGGGCTGGATTTTAAAAGCCTGCCACCACCTTAAGCAGGCAGCTCATTTAAATAGCTGGGGCAGCCCGCCCCCTCCAATCTCAGGGAGGGGACGGGCTGTCTGTCCCTGGCAATGGCTTCAGCTGCCTGTGCGCAAGCACTGGTGCCATTTTTAAAGCGCAGCCCGCCCCCTAATTTAAATTTTTAAAGTCCTACCCCTCAAAATTAAATAAATAAATTTCTAATGCCCCTTTCCCACCCCCAAATAACAATTACAATAACTATTTGCCCTTCCCCCCTCCAAAACACTTACCTTTTACATCTGACCTTCCCCCACCCCCCCCACACAAACTGCATAAAGTTTAAGGTTCAACCCTTCCCACCATCCCCTACACCCCTTTGATCCCGTCCTCTCCCCCACCCGCACTGACAAACTTACCTCCTTCCCCCTCCCCACCAGTGTTGTGCCGTGTTTGCCCGGATGGGAATCTGAAGGCGTGGGAGTGCTGACCGCTACGCCGAAGATCACAGGTAAGACTATTTAAATTTAATAATAAATAGGTTAATTGCAGTCCCGTTGCCCAGCTACAGGGAGGCCGCCACAGAGCCTCGCCACCGCAAGGAGGATCGGGCCGGGCCCTCACAGCGTCAATGTCCGTGGCGGGCCTCATCCGGAGCCATCTTCAGGTCCCCCCCACCACAGTACCCGATGTCTGGGGTAGAACAAAATCCAGCCCATAGTCTTTAAATCCTGCCGGTCTCTTAATGGTGCGCGTGCACGTTGTCATTGGCTGTTCATCTGGGTGATTTTCCTACTCCGGGGAGTGTCGTTCCCATGTCACTTGTTGTTGCCATGGTAACTGTTGTTGTTCCATTTCCATTGTTGGGGTGCTGTGAACCTCTGGGACTGATGGTTGATCTGTAGTCTGTGCAGATGGTGAGTTCACATCTTCCTGATCGGCAGCCTGCAGTGAAGGAACAGCTTCTCCAGCTGAGCGTATGTGTCTGTGGTTGCGACGGTATATCTGGTCCTTCACTTCCACCGCATACGATTGAGGTGACAACTGCTTTACGCAGGTCCCAAGTTGCCACTTGGGCTGACTCTTGTTAAGAGAGTTGAAGGTTTGTACCCTGACTAGCTCTCCAATGCTCAGTTCTGGCAATGGTTTGGCAGTTTTGTCAAAGTGAACTTTGGCTTTCCGCCATTTCACCTTGATTTTGTCACTCACGCCTGTTACTACTTCTGGCTTCAGTAGCTTTTTTGCTATTGGAAGAGTAGTTTGGGTGCGGCGTGATATTAGTCTTTGCACCGGACTACTTTCCATGCCAGTCAGTAGGTGTGTTTCTCCACTCGAGGATTGCCTTGTCTGTCACATCCAGGTGATATTTCTGTAACTTGAGTAACATTCTTTGCAAACACTTTGGAGCAGATAGTAGCAGTTTGAGGAAAATGCTTTGAAGTGGCTTGTGGTCAGACTTGACTGTCACTTTGTCTTTTCCAAGTAGATATTCATGAAAATGTTCACAAGGAAAGACAATGACCAGGCACTCTTTCTCGATCTGAGGGTAGTGTCGTTCCATTTGCGCTAACGCCCTGAATGTAAATGCAACCGGTTGTTCTTGCTGCATTAGTGTTGCTCCAAGACCTGTCTTGCTGGCGTCACACTGCAGGGTGACTTCATCATTTACATCACAGTACTTCAGCACTGGCGTTGCTATCACTAGTTGCTTGATTTTAGTGAACACTGCTTCTTGTTCTGTGCCCCAATACCACTGCGCGTCCATGGCAGTGACTTGGCGTTCACACTCGGACAACAAATTGGGCAAGAATTATGCGAAATAGTTGTGAATCTAACAAATCGTTCCACTGCTTTTACATCTGTTGGTCACCGCATCGCTGCTACTGCTCTCACCTTTTCAGGATCCGTTTTGCTGTCAATACGTGACCTCTGTACTTGACTTCAGGCATCTTTAATTGCAATTTTTTCTTGTTCAGATTCAGGTTCATCTGGTGAGCTCTGTCCAGCAGTCGCACTAGATTTTGATCAGGGTCAGCAATGGCTTATTCCATAAACTAGCAGATCATCCACTATAGCTTCCACTCCGGGAAGATCTCATGCTGTCTGTGTTGATGCTCCTCTGGAGCTGTGGAAATGTCAAACGGCACGTGTAACCATCTGTATCTCCCAAACGGCATCTAGAATGTGGTTAAAAAGCTGCTGCTTTCATCCAGTTTCACTTGCCAGTAACTATCCTTCGCATCCATGGTAGTGAAGACTTTACCCTTTACAAGTTGTGGCAAAATTCCTTCGATGGTTAGCATAGGGTAGTGAGACCTCTTCAGAGCTTTATTTAGATCCTTTGTGTCGATGAATACTCACAGCTTTTCAGGTCGTTTCACTGCTACCATGCTGCTAATCCATTCTGTAGGAGTTGTCTTGGGGCGAAAGGGATCAAAGGATATGGGGGAAAGCAGGAACAGCTTACTGAGTTGGATGATCAGCCATGATCATAATGAATGGCGGAACAGGCTCGACGGGCCGAATGGCCTACTCCTGCTCCTATTTTCTATGTTTCTATGTCACTTTCTTGATTACTCCCTTCTTCTCCAGCTCTTCTATCTTGTCTTACAGGCTGGCCTTGAGGGCAGCTGGAACTTTCCTCAGCAGATGCTGAATTGGTTTTACCCTCTCATCTATTTCGAGATGATATTCTCCAGGAAGACATCCTAAACCTGTAAATACATTATTATACTTCTCTAGGATCTGTTCTGCGGTGAATGGTTTAGTGTGCTGCGACACATTACAAATCTCTTTTTGCACGTTGAGGGTTACCAGTCCAAGCTTTAGACTTGCTCCTGCTGAGATGAGTGGCTTTTGCTTACCGTCTATGATCTGGAACTCCAGATGTTCGTTCTTGTCATTGCATTGGGCTCTCAGAGTAACTTGTCCTCTCGGCACTAGTATGGTGCCATCATATAGCCTCAACCTTACTTTTAAGGGCTTCATTTTTTGATTGCCATGTTGAGCCACTTTGCACAGGTCAGTGAAGGTCATGATGTTGCATGATACATCGCTGTCTATCTGGCACTTTATGTTGACTTGATATTCTTCTTCTGCAGTCATCATTCTAACAGTCACAAACCATTTATCCCCTTCGACCTGACTGAACCAACCTGTTGTATGATGTATAGTGATTCGTCAGAATCTTCAGCTGATATCTCTCCAGTGGCCATCAGTACCAGCTTGTTGTGCTTCCTTCGAGCCAAACACTTGTGTACAGAATGATTCAGCTTCTTGCAGTGAGAACACTGCTTGCCCCACGCTGGACTTGCCTTCTTTTCCTGTGTGTGATGTCCTTTGTCTCTCGATGCAGAAATCAACAAGCGCATGGGTAAGGCTTCCACTGCTATGTCCAGACTGGCCAAGAGAGTGTGGGAAAATGGCGCACTGACACGGAACACAAAAGTCCGAGTGTATCAAGCCTGTGTCCTCAGTACCTTGCTCTATGGCAGCGAGGCCTGGACAACGTATGACAGCCAAGAGCGACGTCTCAATTCATTCCACCTTCGCTACCTCCGGAGAATACTTGGCATCAGGTGGCAGGACCGTATCTCCAAAACATAAGTCCTTGAGGCGGCCAACATCCCCAGCATATACACCCTACTGAGCCAGTGGTGTTTGAGATGGCTTGGCCATTTGAGCCTCATGGAACAAGGCAGGATCCCCAAGGACACATTGTACAGCGAGCTCGTCACTGGTATCAGACCCACCGGCCGTCCATGTCTCTGCTTTAAAGATGTCTGCAAACGCGACATGAAGTCCTGTGACATTGATCACAAGTTGTGGGAGTCAGTTGCCAGCATTCGCCAGAGCTGGCGGGCAGGCATAAAGATGGGGCTAAAATGTGGCGTGTCGAAGAGACTTAGCTGTTAGCAGGAAAAAAGACAGAAGCACAGGGGGGCCAGCCAACTGTGTAACAGCCCCGACAACCAATTTTATCTGCAGCGCCTGTGGAAGAGTCTGTCACTCTAGAATTGGCCTTTCTAGCCACTCCAGGCGCAGCTTCACAAACCACTGACCACCTCCAGGCGCTGACCCATTGTTTCGCGTGACAAGGAGGCCAATGAAGAAGAAGAAGAAGATATCCTCCGCAGTATTTGCATCCTGCCCTTTGTCCGTGATCTTTCTGCCCTTTCATCCTGGAATGTTTATCAGCTTAATGCAAGGCTTGGTCTGTTCTGCCATGAATATGCTCTAGCTGCTGATTTACAACCTCAGCACTTCTGCACATGTCGATCGTTTTCCTGAGTCAGTTTCTCCTCTCTCAGTAGACGTGCTCTCACTGCAGGATCTCTTATGCCTAATACAATCCTGACTTTACTTAGATAATTAGATCATCTTTTAGTTGTGCAAATTCACAGGATTCTGCGAGCTGTGTTAATATAGTCACATATTGATCAATGGACTCTATTTTTTACCTTGGGCCCTAATATTGAACACATACTGCTCATAGGTTATGTTCACTTGGGTTTCAAAGCGTGCCTTCAAGGCTTTCAAAATTTCTGCTGTTCATTTTTTTTGTTCTTCGGAGAGATTTAGGCTGGAATACACTTTGTAACAGTCTCTCCCCAACAGTGATGAAAGTATAGCTACTCACAGTTGCTCTGGTTTGTTAATTAAATCTGTCGTAATTTTGTAATTTTGCCATTATGAGTGGAAGAACTGCCAGCTTTGTTTCATATCAACTTTCATTTCTACCGGCACTGGGAGAGGAAGATTTGCAACCATTGTATCTTACCCAGTATTTTCAGCACTTCTTTACTCCTTTTCTGTGGCTTCTAGCAGCTTTCAGCAGCTCTGAACATATCTGTGTTCCTCTTTTAGTAGTTGTGCTTCTATCCAGCTCTTCAACACTCAATCTCAGCTCCACTCTGGCACCATGTTACGAACTCAAAGGACAACAGTCTTGCTTGTATTGTGTCTTTACTGAACTGCCTTCTGATGGGTGTCTGCACTGACTGCCTCATGATAGAGGTTACATAACTATGGCAAGCCAGGATGCACATTAGTACAGTATTGCATTTCTATCCCAAACAAAGAGGTACTCACTCTCACTGCCTGGATGAGATCATTGAGCTGCTTGTGGCACTGTATCCAAATCCTTGGGGTTACCCCAGGCCTGCTGACCTCCTCCACTGTCTGCAGCCAGGCCTGTTTGGTGAGGCCAGGTCTCCTCCTCGAGTCCCTAGGGAGTAGAATATGCCTCCTTTCCCTTGCAGCCTGAGGGAGCACCTGAAGGGAGGCATCAGTGAAGCATGGGGGCGCCTGGGTCTACTTTCTGCCATCACTCTGCAGCCTCTATGAATCCGCAGCCTATCTGAACTCTGCCTCTCCTATGCCTGCAGACAGCAAGATTAAGTGCAGGGTTGGAAGCCCTTTAAAAATGGTGTCAGCACCTGCTGCGGCATCAGCTGACACCAGCCTCTTGGCCTCCACACTCAACTCTGACCACGTAATTGATCGGGCCCCGTGCCTCAAAGCCTTTAATTGGCTGGCCACCATTGGATCATGTGTGGCCAGCCGCAACTGCCCTTGACACATCGTGGAACCACTTCTAGTCCCAATGGTTGGACCAGCATCTGTGCTACAAAATCCAGCCCAGAGTTTTGAATGTATTGTGACGGAAACCACAACTGCCAAATGGAAACATATTAATTTTGTCATATGGAACACTATTTTGAACTGTTACTGGACATTGAAATAACTTGTTTTATAAAGACCACAGAACAGTGGCTGAAAACATGGCTGCACATTTGCATTCTGAAAGATAGTCGCATGGAGACATGATGGAAGTACTCCCTGATCCAATTAGCCAGATGGGTTTTGTCAATAGCGATGATCAAGAGACATTGAGAGTGATTGAATGTGCAAGAGACAGCATTCCACCCCATCCCCAACACCCCCCCACTGAGTGTGTCTGGTAAGCTTCGAAGAATTAACAAACTTCGCAGGCGATGCTGTTTCAAACAAAAAGCTAGTCACATGACTAACCTGCTGGTCAACCTGGAGTTGATTGAATTGTGCTCACAGTAAAGTTTTGAATCAGACTGCAATTGAACTTGAAGAAGAAAGAATCTCTATCTCTCTCTCGCTCTCTCTGTCACACAAAGTTCCAGGGACCCACGGAAGTAACTTAAGCGTCAAGGCAGAAGACCAGTGCAATACATTCAAAAGTGTGCACTGGGCCTCAACGAGAACTGCAAGACTTAATGTCAATCAAAGATTTTATATCCGACCCCAAACCAATAATTGAATTTCATCTACTACTTCAAACATTTTCCCCTTTAATTCTTTCTCCTCCTCTGTCTCTATTTATGTGTGTGTTTATTGTATGTGCATGCTCACGCAGTTGCATCAGGTATTCTTAGTAGTTTTAACTGAATTAGAGTTTTAAGGTTAATAAACTTACACCCTTCTTGTTTAAATCTGAGAAAATCTGTCTGCTTAATTTCTTTACCATTACAGTTAGAGAGCAGCGAGCAAGGACTCACTGAGGGGAAGCTAAAAAAAGTGTTTTAAAAGTTAAACCCTGTTACAGCCAAACCAGGAAAAGGCCGAGAGGGGAGCCCTAGACCCCTTCCTCACCTGGTCGTAAAAGTATCAACTGTTTAATTATTTTAAACATGTAAAAATCATGAGATTGAACATATTTAGATTTACAGTTATAAATAAATGACCAAGTAAATTGAGATGCAAGAGTGTGACATTAACATTGACACAATTCCAACAGATTAATGTTAGATTTACAAAGCGAGTAAAATGAGATTAGTTTGAAACTCCAGTATCTGCTCTTCAATCTTGTCTCAATTTCAGCTGTTTTGTACATTTAAAAGTAATCAACAAGCAAACTTCATTGTATCTGCACCAATTAAATCAGGGCATTCAATGAACAAGTTATAGAAGAACACTCGGAATATTAGAGGCATTACAGGGATGAAAATGGCAAGAATTCAACGAGTTGATGATCTCCATTTAGTTTGCAGTTGATCTATTGGAAATATATGGGAAGCGAACTGGTGACTGGATTGGAGACATTTAGAATTTATGCGATGCTTACTTAGGTGTGAATTTCATTGTGTAAGCATGGGAGTTGCCTACCTCGCATAGATTTTGCAATGCAAAATGGCCATATGTCGCTCAGTGTCAAATTTTGTTTCACAAAGCTCCCTTGAAGAACCTTGGGACATTTTACAATATTAAAGGTGCTTTGTAAATGCAAGTTTTCTTGTTATCTTCAACATAGAAAAAAAGACAATGATAAAAGGATTTCAATCACTATCTCAGGCAAGGTAGATTTCACACAAAGTAAACAAGGGTACTTCAAATTCCACTCATGACTAAACATATCTTAGAACTTAGAACTTAGAACATTACAGCGCAGTACAGGCCCTTCGGCCCTCGATGTTGCGCCGACCTGTGAAACCATCTGACCTACACTATTCCATTTTCATCCATATGTCTATCCAATGACCACTTAAATGCCCTTAAAGTTGGCGAGTCTACTACTGTTGCAGGCAGGGCGTTCCACGCCCCTACTACTCTGAGTAAAGAAACTACCTCTAACATCTGTCCTATATCTATCACTCCTCAACTTAAAGCTATGTCCCCTCGTGTTTGCCATCACCATCCGAGGAAAAAGACTCTCACTATCCACCCTATCTAACCCTTAATCTAACATCTATCTAACATCTTGTGCCACACAGCATGAGGGAACACATAGTTAAAGAAATACAAGAGATGCAGGGAACTTGGCTATTTGAAAGCTTGTGGACATCACTGCTGATGTTACCATCACAGAAGGGGAGGTGGTGACATAGTGGTATTGTCACTGAAGTAATAATGCAGGATATTACTCTGAGGACATGGGTTTGAATCCCACCACCGCAGAACGTGGAATTTGAATTAAATTAATAAATCTGTAATTAAAAGCTAGTCTAATGATGGCCATGAAAATATTGTTGATTATTGTAAAAGCCCATCTATTTCACTAATTTCCTTAGGGAAGGAAATCTGCTGGTCTGGCCTACATGTGACTCCAGACTCACAGCAATGTGACTGACTCTTAAATGGCCTACCATGCCACTCAGTTGCATCAAACTGCTACAAAGTCGATAGGGAATGAAACCGGATGGACCACCTGGCATCGACCTAGGCACCAGAAACAACAACAGCAAACCCAGCCCTGTTGACCCTGCAAAGTCCTCCTTACTAACATCTGGGAGCTTGCACCAAAGTTGGGAGAGCTGTCCCACAGACTAGTCAAGCAGCAGCCTGACACAGTAATACTCACTGAATCATACCGTACAGACAATGTCCCAAACACCGCCATCACCATCCCACCGGCAGGTCAGAACCAGCAGAGATGGTGGCACAGTGGTATACAGTCATGAGGGAGTTCCTCTGGGAGTCCTCAACATTAATTCTGGACCCCATGAAGTCTCATGGCATCAGGTCTAACATGGGCAAGGAAACCTCCTGCTGATTACCACCTACCGCCCTCCCTCGGCGAATGAATCAGTACACCTCCATGTTAAACACCAATTGGAGGAAGCACTGAGGGTAACAAGGGCACAAAATGTACTCTGGGTTGGGACTTCAATGTCCATCATCAAGAGTGGCTCGGTAGCATGTAGATGCTTTGGAGAGGGTGCAGAGGAGGTTCACCAGGATGTTGCCTGGTATGGAGGGCGCTAGCTATGAAGAGACGTTGAGTAGATTAGGATTATTTTCATTAGAAAGACGGAGGTTGAGGGGGGACCTGATTGAGGTGTACAAAATCATGAGAGGTATAGACAGAGTGGATAGCAAGAAGCTTTTTCCCAGAGTGGGGGATTCAATTACTAGGGGTCACGAGTTCAAAGTGAGAGGGGAAAAGTTTAGGGGGGATATGCGTGGAAAGTTCTTTACGCAGAGGGTGGTGGGTGCCTGGAACGCGTTGCCAGCGGAGGTGGTAGACGCGGGCACGATAGCGTCTTTTAAGATGTATCTAGACAGATACATGAATGGGCAGGAAGCAAAGAGATACAGACCCTGTACCGCAGTGGCGCAGTGGTTAGCACCGCAGCCTCACAGCTCCAGCGACCTGGGTTCAATTCTGGGTACTGCCTGTGTGGAGTTTGCAAGTTCTCCCTGTGTCTGCGTGGGTTTCCTCCGGGTGCTCCGGTTTCCTCCCACATGCCAAAGACTTGCTGGTTGATAGGTTAATTGGCCATTATAAATTGCCCCTAGTATAGGTAGCTGGTAGGGAAATATAGGGATAGGTGGGGATGTGGTACGAATATGGGTTTAATGTAGGATTAGTATAAATGGGTGGTTGATGGTCGGCACAGACTCGGTGGGCCGAAGGGCCTGTTTCAGTGCTGTATCTCTAAACTAAACTAAACTAAACAAAATAGGCGACATGTTTCGACAGAGGATCTGGATCGGCGCAGGCTTGGAGGGCCGAAGGGCCTGTTCCTGTGCTGTAATTTTCTTTGTTCTTTGTTCTTTGTACTGACCGAGCTGGCCAAGTCCTAAAGGACATAGCTGCTAGACTGGGTCAGTGGCAGGTGGTGAAGGAACCAACAAGAAGAGAAAAACATACTTGACCTCATCCTCACCAATCTACCTGTCACAGATATATCTGTCCCTGACAGTTTAGGTAGGAGTGACCACCGCACAGACCTTATGGAAACAAAGTCCAGTCTTCACATTGAGGATACCTTCTATCGTGTTGTGTGGCACTACCACCGTGTTAAATAGGATAGATTTCGAACAGATCTATCGATGCAAAACTGGGCATCCGTGAGCTCTGTGGGCCATCAGTAACAGCAGAATTGTACTCAACCATAATCTTTAACCTCATGGCCCGGCATATCCCCCACTCTACCATTACCATCAAGCCAGGGGATTAACCCTGGTTCATTGAAGAGTGCAGGAGGGCATGCCAGGAGCAGCACCAGGCATACCTCAAAATGAGGTGTCAACCTGGTGAAGTTACAACCCAGGACTACATGCATGCCAAACTGTGTAAGCAGCATGCGATAGACAGAGTTAAGCAATCCCACAACCAACGGATCAGATCTAGGCTCTGCAGTCCTGCCACATCCAGTCGTGAATGATGGTGGACAAATAAACAACTAGCAGGAGAAGGAGGCTCCACAAATATTCCCCTCGTCAATGATGGGGGAGCCCAGCACATCAGTGCAAAAGATAAGGCTGAAGCATTTGCATCCATCTTCAGCCAGAAGTGCCGAGTGGATGATTCATCTCAGTCTCCTCCTGAGGTCCCCAGCATCACAGATGCCAGACTTCAGCCAATTCAATTTACTCCGCGTGATCGCAAGAAATGGCTGAAGACACTGGATACTGCAAAGGCTATGGGCCCTGACAACATTCCGGCAAGAGTACTGAAGACCTGTGCTCCAGAACTTTTCGCGTCACAAGTCAAGCTGTTCCAGTACAGCTACAACACTGGCATCTACCCGCAATGTGGAAAATTGTCCAGGTTTGTCCTGCACAAAAAAGTAGGACAGATCGAACCCGGCCAATTACCGCCCCATCAGTCTACTCTCAATCATCAGAAAAGTGATGGAAAGTGTCATCGACAGTGCTATCAAGCGATACTTGCTTAGCAATAACCTGTTCAGTGACGTTCAGTTTGGGTTCCGCCAGGGCCACTCAGCTCCTGACCTCATTACAGCCTTGATTCAAACATGGACAAAAGAGCTGAACTCAAGAGGTGAGGTGAGAGTGACTGCCCTTGAGATCAAGGCAGCATTTGACCAAGTATGGCATCAAGGAGCCCTAGCAAAACTGAGGTCAATGGGAATCGGGGAAAACTCTCCGCTGGTTGGAGTCATACCTAGCACAAAGGAAGATGGTTGTGGTTGTTGGAGGTCAATCATCTCAGCTCCAGGACATCACTGCAGGAGTTCCTCAGGGTAGTGTCCTAGGCCCAACCATCTTCAGCTGCTTCATCAATGACCTTCCTTCAATCATAAGGTCAGAAGTGGGGATGTTCGCTGATGATTGCACAATGTTCAGCACCATTCACAACTCCTCAGATACTGAAGCAGTCCATGTAGAAATGCAGCAAGACTTGGACAATATCCAGGCTTGGGCTGATAAGTGGCAAGTAACATTCGTGCTACACATGTGCCAGGCAATGACTATTTCAGACAAGAGAGAATTTAACCATCTCCCCTTGACATTCAATGGTATTATGATCGCTGAATGCCCCACTATCAACATCCTAGGGGCTACCACTGACCAGAAACTGAACTGGAGTAGTCATATAAATACCGTGGCGACAAGAGCAGGTCAGAGGCTAGGAATCCTGTGGCGAGTAACTCACCTCCTGACTCCCCAAAGCCTGTCCACCATCTACAAGGCACAAGTCATGAGTGTGATGGAATACTCTCCACTTGCCTGGATGGGTGCAGCTCCAACAACACTCAAGAAGCTCAACACCATCCAGGACAAAGCAGCCCGCTTGATTGGCACCCCATCCACAAACATTCACTCTCTCCACCACCGACGCACAGTGGCAGCAGTGTATACCATCTACTGCAGCAATGCACCAAAGCTCCTTAGACAGCACCTTCTACCATCTACCTCTACCACCTCGAAGGAACAATGACAGCAGATGCATGGGAACACCACCACTTGCAAGTTCGCCTCCAAGCCACACACCATCCTGACTTGGAACTATATCGCTGTTCCTTCACTGTCGCTGGATCAAAATCCTGCAACTCACTTCTTAACAGCACTGTGGGTGTACCTACACCCTAAGGACTACAGCGGTTCAAGAAGGCAGTTCACCACCACCTTTACAAGGGCAATTAGGGATGGGCAATAAATGTTGTCCTTGCCAATGATGCCCGTATCCCATGAACAAATTAAAAAAAAGACAAAACCATATTCTTCTGCGAAGCTTATTAGAAATTAAGTTGCTGGACATAAACTGATATCTACCTATGCTTTGCATGAAGGGGATCCTTGAGAAGCTAGGAGGAATCAAGTATGGCTTTAAACTGGCAAAAGAGATCAGTCATGCTCTGTGTTTGCTGCACAGTCAAGACAGTGTGAATTTACTATCATGCCTTCCAGAATGAAGACTGCATCTGCCATTTCCCCAATGCTAATGGATTCCATTCTGGCAGGCGATCGGGATTGGGGCCGTGATGAACATTGATGATATTGGCATTTTCTGTTGGACATGAGATGAACACATCATCCATGTTACTGACATAACCCAGTTGAGCAAAGCAGAGTTGACCGTTAAGGCCAAAAAGTTCAACACCAACATGAGTCGGGAGTGGGGAGCAGAAACCTGACCAGACCAAGGTGAATGCCATCATACACTGGGCCTGCTGAGGAGGAGACTGAGGCCTGAGGTGGTACCTGTAGGAGCCTGGATTTGAAGAAGAGGCCACCTTTCTCTAGTGGTAAGCGGGAATATGGAGCAGCTTTCTGGTCCCACCCCAACATTTCCAGGCAGTTGGTGAGGAAAGGCTTGCTGGTGACTGTTCTGACAAGGGTGGGTGTAGGAAACATCATCTCAGGGTGGAGATATGGCAGTTGGCATCACTATCCAATTTTGCCCCACTTTCTGCTGTTAACCCAGCCAACTTGGATCATAATTCCAGAAGAAATTCCAGCTCATAATGTACTAATTATGGTCTTTATCAATGAGCAAATCTCAATACCTCCAAAACCACAATTCAGTAACCATTGATGCAAACTGATATATTTAATCTGAATTAAAACATCCACAAATGATCTGTCTTTGAAGTCAAGCTAAAGCTAAAGCACATACTTTGAGCATTTTTTGCTATGGTTACCTTAAATTGGGAGCAAAATGCTTGAGATCCAGAATAATTTCACAACTACCAGGACAGACAGCAAACATTCAATAGATGATTGACAATTGGGAACTGCACACGAGGTTTGGGTATTATTATGGGATTATATTGCTGCAGACTTTAATGCTTCAATGAATGGGTTACACTGAGAACCAGAAAAGAGCAAAGCATTCGACACATCATAAAACATTGAGTAGCTGCACTGCAAACTGAAATATGCAGTCTTGAAATTGCAGTTACAGTGATTAGAACATTTCAGATTTAACAAGGCAGTTCAGTCTAATTGAATTTTTTAATCAATTGATAGACCAATTCATCTTCATTAACTTTTAAAGACACTCTATGCCCCTTACAAATCAGTTAGCTAGCATTATCTGCTTCCTAGACAGTTTTAGATGCAAACAGAAATATTTTAAAAGTATACTATCCTCAGTTTGTAGGGTTGTAGTTTGTTTTCCATTTTCTCTCTGGAAGGCCTGATTTCCTTGCTCGTTCTACAGATGCTGGCAGCCCTCAGTCAACTGCCTGCACATTATTTGGTGAAATAGTGACCACAATATGATAGAATTCTACATTAAGTTTGAAAGAGAGAGAGTTCATTCTGAAACTAGGGTCTTAAATCTGAACAAAGAAAAGGTATGAGGGACAAGTTGGCTATGGTGAATTGGGAAAATACATTAAAAGATTTGACGGTAGACAGGCAATGGCTAGTATTTGAAAATGTGTTATACAGTTTACAACAAATATACATTCCTCTAAAACACAAAAACCCAACAGAAAGGTGAATCAACAGTGACTAACAAAAGAAGTTAAGGACTTCATTAGGTCAAACGAAGTGGCTTATAAGGTCACCAGAAAAAGTGGTAAGCCCGAGGATTGGGAGCAATTTAGAATCCAACTGTCATGCAGGCCCCCACCTGCCAAGAATGAGGCATATTAATTTTGCCACATGGACATTAAATTTCAAATTGTTGCTGGGAAGAAGAGAAGGCCCATTACAAGGACTGCCAGACCTTGGCTGGAAAGAACACATTTACATACTAACAGACATTGAAGGCAGGGAAGCACATTCCATTCCCTACTAAGATGATATAAGATGATACAATACACAGAGCCAAGATGTGGTCAGATCAGTTCGTCACATGACTAAGCTACTTGGCAACCTTGGGGTTTCTGAATTGTACAGTTTGAACTGAGAGCCTGCAGAAAGCTCTTTGCTCCTGGATTGAAAAGAGCTCTCCTGGCTGGCTCACCACAGCCTCTCCTGTCTGTTCCCATCTCTTTCTCACAGAATTCCAAAACCCACCGAAGACGCATGAACCCCAAGAGAGAACAAGGTTTAAGAAGAATACTGGGCCCCAACGAAAAGCAAGATCTACCTACAATCAAGGACTTTACAGTGAGCTCGAAGAACCATAACAACAACTCTTCAGATATTGCCTCAAACCTTTCACTTTATTTCCTCTGCTCTGTTCTGTCTCTATTTACATGTGTGTGTCACGTATGCATGTTAGTGTGGGCGCGTTGTGTATCCGTAGGCATCAACCGAATTAGAGTTTTAAGTTTAAGTTTAATAAATTTCTACTTTTCTTCTTTCAACCTAAGAAAGCCTGTTTGTGCTAGTTTATTTGCCTTATAATTGGAAAGCAGTGAACAAGGATTCACCAAGGGGGAGCTAAAACGCAGTGTGTTAAAAAATAAAACCCAGTTACAATAAGACCAGGTGAAGGCTGAAAGGGAACCCTAGACCACTTTCTCACCAGGTCGTAACACCAACAAAGGAGGACCAAGAAACTGATAAAGAAAGGGAAAAGAGATTCTGAATGTAAGCTAGCGAGAAACAAAAAGGCTGACTGTAAACGCTTCTTTAGGTATGTGAAAAGGAAACGATTAGCAAGGATGAATGTGGGTCCATTGTAGGTGGAGACAGGAGAGTTTGTGGTGCAGAATGAGAAAATGGCGAAGAGACTGAACAATTACTTTGTGTCTGTCTTCACAGAAGACAGAAAATCTACCAGAAATATTAGGGAACCAAGGGACTTGTAAAAATGAGGAAGTGAAAGTAATTAGTATCAATAAAGAGGTCGTACTCAAAAATTAATTGGATTGAAAGTTGATAAATCCCCTAGATCAGATATGCTACATCCCAGAGTATTGAAGAAAGTGGCTATAGCGATAGTGGATGCATTGGTGGTTATCTTTCAAAATTCTGTAGATTGTGGAAGGGCTCCTGAAGACCGGAAAGTAGCAAATGTAACCCTACTATTTAAGAAGGGAGCGAGAGAGAAAAGGGAGAACTACAGACCTGTTAGTTTGACATCAGTAGTCGGGAAAGCATTAGAATCTACCATAAAGGATGAGATAACTGGACACTCGGAAAATAATGATATGGTTGGGCAGAGTCAACATGGATTTGTGAAAGGGAAATCATGTTTGACAAACCTGTTGGAGTGTTTGAGGATGTTACTTGTAGCATAGATAAAGGAGAGCCAGTGGATGTGGTGTATTTGGATTTTCAGAAGACTTTTGATAAGGTCCCACACAGGAGGTTAGTGACCAAAATTAGAGCACATGGAATTGGGGATAATATACTGATATGGATTGAGAATTGGTTAACAGACAGAAAGCAGAGAGTAGGAATAAATGGGTCATTCTCAGGGTGGCAGGCTGTTACTAGTGGGGTACCCCAAGGATCGATGCTTGGGCCACAGCTGTTCACAAACTATATCAATAATTTGGATACGGGGACCAAATGTAACATTTCCAAATTTGTGGATGACACAAAACTAGGAGGAAATATAAGTTGTGAGGAGGATGTAAGGAGGCTTCAAGGGGTTTTGGACAGGCGAAGTGAATGGTTAATAATATGGCAGATGGAATATAATGTGAATAAGTGTGAAGTGATCCACTTTGGTAAAAAAAACAGAAAGGCAGAGTATTTCTTAAATGGTGAGAGGTTGGGAATTGTTGATGTCCAAAGAGACCTTGGTGTCCTTGTTCATGAGTCACTAAAAGTTTATATGCAGGTGCAGCAAGTAATTAAGAAGGCAAATGGTATGTTGACCTTCGTTGCAAGGGGATTTGAGTACAGAAGTAAGGATGTCTTGGTGCAATTGTGTAGAGCCTTGGTGAGATCGCACCTGGAGTATTGTGTACAGTTTTGGTCTCCTTATCTAAGGAAGGATATACTTGCCATAGAGGGAGTGCAACAGTGGTTCACCAGACTAATCCCTGGGATGGCGGGATTGTCTTATGAAGAGAGATTGAGGAAACTGGGCCTGTATTCTCTAGAGTTTTGATGAATGAGAGGTGATCTCATTGAAACTTACAAAATTCTTACAGGGTGTGACAGGGTGGATGTGGATAGGATGTTTCCCCTGGTTGGTGAGCCTAGAACAAGGGGACACGGTCTCAGAATAAGGGACAGGCCATTTAAGACTGAGATGAGGAGGAATTTCTTTACTCAGAGGGTGGTGAATCTGTGGAATTCTCTACCCCAGAGGGCTGTGGAAGCTCAATCATTGAGCATGTTCAAGACTGAAATTGATAGATTTCTGAATACTAACGACATCAAGGGATATGGAGATAGTGGGAAAAATGGCGTAGAAGTAGATGATCAGCCATGATCAGTTTGAATGGCGATGCAGACTTGACAGGCCGAATGGCCTACTCTGGCTCCTACTTCCTATTATCCTGCTAGACATTGTGTGTAGGCAAGTTATTCTGCCAGGGATGTGAGGGAAATGTTCTCCTCATTTATTGCCTCCTCTCTCTTCCTCCCCCCCCCAATCACGAATAGATCCCTGGTTTATTTTTTTCCTTTGAGGTCTGGGGGCTGAGCACAGTATGAAGCTGCTCTGCTTTGACAGCGAAGAACAGCTGACTCAACATAGAATTGGGTTTAAATCTGTGACCATCCTGGTGTGTAGGCTCAATGCCACTCTGAGGATTGGATTTATCCAATAAATTCTTAGGAGTTTCTCTATAATTCCTTTATCCTGATTGTTTTCCATTCGTCTGTGCTTTGACTAACACGTGCCAGCTGTAGGAATAGATGGGAATTATGGATTTGTTCCTGAGCGCTACAGCAATCTAAGCAAAATAAAGAACTTGAATGGACTAGGTGAACAATGAAAACAACAATACCTTGCTTTATTATAGTGACATTAACATCAAAAATATCCCAAAGTATTTTGAAGGAGACGGGAGAGAAAGAAAATTGCTACAATGGAAGAATGGCCAATGAGCCATTGTGTGAGAATGACAAGAGCAGACTGAAAGGTGGGTTGAAAAGATGGGCTTTTTGAAAATCACACTTTAAAGCCTTCACTCTGCCCCTCTGATGCAAAACTTAAGAGATTTTGAAAATTTTATTTAAAAATTAATAATCCCATGAGTCCTTCACTGGCATGTACCAGAACAGGCTGTAGGAAGAGAAAGCAGATATATTCTGTCAGATTCTCGAGTGCATCTTTGCAACTATTATAATGTTATTGCATCACAGCCCCTGATACCATGTCACTCCTTTTAATTCATTCCCTGAACATTTCTGATCGCTGCTATCTTAAAGACAATGCACTCCCTTTAATTATAGAATTAGCACAATGCCACCAAGTGACGGAATGGAATTACTGCAGCCATTAACCATTTCTGCCGATTGTGCTGTTGATAATATCATGGGTCATTATTTGATGTCAAAACGTCGAGACTAATGGCGCTTGCTGTTATTTGTACATAAATGCTACAGCAACTTCAGGCAAGAGTAGATGAGCGGTTTACGCAGAATTCCAAAATGCTGTCCAAAACATGGCACTCTGCCATTAGCTCTGTGAAAATGACATCTCGCTATCTACCTCACCTTTCAAATGCATTGAATGGCATGAGGTTTCTTACAATTGTGCAGTAGGTACAAACTAAACTCACCACAGAAAGTTCAATCATTTAAATCTAAGTACCCTTTTACCCATATAACTGATCATTACTGCCAGTAAACCTCTCTGACACAAAGCATTAAGTATTACAAGTATGGAATCTCATTCCTTCAGGTTTTAATTGTTGCTAGAGGTTTAAAAAATGCAAAATTTAAAATAATTTTTTAAACTTTTCCTTTCGGTCTCTTGTTTTTCACTCTCTTAATCCAATCTTTCTTTCCCGCTCTTTATTTCTTTTTCTGTACCTGATTTGACATAGAATTCATCCACTCTAATTTACACTTTCTTCTCAGTCCTTTCACAGTTATTTCACAATCCTGCAGTTTGATTGGTTAAGGAACCATCATGTTGCTTGCTCTGCTCACTCAGGTCCCAGGTGCTCAGGTTCTCTCCCTGTGATGTCATCAGTTTACACTTTCAGCAACTTCTGGAGCGAAATATCATCGCAATTAAATGGGCAAGAGTAAGTGTAACTAACAACAAATTATTTTTGCTGCCCTGATACAGCAAATTATGGCCCATTAGCTCTTGTGATATAATTTTGAGTAACCAGTTTTATACATCAAACACCAGTTATTTATACTGGATGGTGTCAAATGATTTGTAACAATATATTGTTTTAAAAACTTGTCAAAGTATATACATGTGTTAATTGTTAGGTCTGTACCTAAAGTACATATTCTGATATTATAACAGCTCCTTTACATGGGCGAACTGGAATAACTAACCAAACATGAATTGATTCCACTTTTCATATTCTATTTTCGTGAATATTTAAACAATGAACCTGTATTTTTGATATGATGGTGTAAATTACTGATCTTGGATCAATCCAGTCCTGAATCTATTTATGGCATTTATTCGAATCCTCAGTACGAAAACTACATGTTATGAAGTCTTGTCTCTTTTTCTGCATAATTCCCCAGGCGAAACCAGCTGTCATAACAATTGTTCATTAAGGAACTGGTTGTGATGTGATGGAACCACCCTGTTCACCCCACTGTGCATTGACCTCCACTCCTTAAAGCAGAAACAGTGAAAAACTTGTATCAATATTATGCCAGGAAATTCCTCAGAGCTCCATCAGCAATTCTTTACCATACTTCCAGTGAAGTAACAACAGTGGAATAGGAGCAGCCCTGTGGAATTCCCTGCTTACTATTCACTGCTACTAACAGCTTGAACTCTTCTAAAATTACTGGCATTGTCTCATCCTGTTCACCAGGATATGGGCAGCAGTGTGAACATGCTGGATCAGTAATGATGCAACATTAATGGTCCCTTACTGAATAATCCTTGCAGCACCATATTTTTTCTGTGGAATTCAGACAGATAAAGAGACTAGTATTGAAACAAGGGGTGAGGGTAGAGGTGCGGGGAATGGGTCGGACACGGTTGAGGGCCCTGTCAACCACAGTGGGGGGAAATCCTCGGTTGAGGAAAAAGGAGGTCATATCAGAAGCACCGTCATGGAAGGTAGCATCATCAGAGCAGATGCGTCGGAGACGGAGAAACTGGGAGAATGGAATGGAGTCCTTACAGGAGGTAGGGTGTGAAGAAGTGTAGTCGAAGTAGCTGTGGGAGTCAGTGGGCTTATAATGGATATTGGTAGACAACCTATCCCCATGTGTCGCTATGGGTACCCGCATGGGTCCTAGTTATGCCTGTCTTTTTGTGGGATATGTCGAGCATTCTTTGTTTCAGTCCTACTCAGGCCCCCTCCCCCAACTCTTTTTCCGGTACATTGATGACTGTATCGGTGCCGTTTCCTGCTCCCGCCCCGAACTGGAAAACCTTATCAACTTTGCTTCCAATTTCCACCCTTCTCTCACCTTTACATGGTCCATCTCTGACACTTCCCTTCCCTTCTTCGACTTCTCTGTCTCCATCTCTGGGGATAGGTTGTCTACCAATATCCATTATAAGCCCACTGACTCCCACAGCTACCTCGACTACACTTCTTCACACCCTACCTCCTGTAAGGACTCCATTCCATTCTCCCAGTTTCTCCGTCTCCGACGCATCTGCTCTGATGATGCTACCTTCCATGACGGTGCTTCTGATATGACCTCCTTTTTCCTCAACCGAGGATTTCCCCCCACTGTGGTTGACAGGGCCCTCAACCGTGTCCGACCCATTCCCCGCACCTCTACCCTCACCCCTTCCCCTCCCTCCCAGAACCGTGACAGGGTTCCCCTTGTCCTCACTTTTCATCCCACCAGCCTCCATATCCAAAGGATCATCCTCTGCCATTTTCGCCACCTCCAGCGTGATGCCACTACCAGTCGCATCTTCCCCTCCCTTCCCCTGTCAGCATTCCGAAGGGATCATTCCCTCCGCGACACCCTGGTCCACTCCTCCATTACCCCCACCACCTCGTCCCCGTCCCAGGGCACCTTCCCCTGCAATCGCAGGAGGTGTAATACCTGCCCATTTACCTCCTCTCTCCTCACTATCCCAGGCCCCAAACACTCCTTTCAGGTGAAGCAGCGATTTACTTGTACTTCTTTCAATGTAGTATACTGTATTCGCTGCTCGCAGTGTGGTCTCCTCTACATTGGGGAGACCAAGCACAGACTGGGTGACCGCTTTGCGGAACATCTCCGCTCAGTCCGCAAGCAGGACCTTGAGCTTCCGGTTGCTTGCCATTTCAACACTCCCCCCTGCTCTCATGCTCACATCTCTGTCCTGGGATTGCTGCAGTGTTCCAGTGAACATCAACGCAAGCTCGAGGAACAGCATCTCATCTACCGATTAGGCACACTACAGCCTGCCGGACTGAACATTGAGTTCAATCATTTCAGAGCATGACAGCCCCCCATTTTACTTTCATTTTTAGTTATCTTTTCTTCCTTTTTACATTTTTTACAATCTTTTTTTGCATTTATTTCATTTCATCTTAGGTTGTTCAGTTTGCTTACCCACTGTTTTTTTCAGGTTGTTTTTCTTCAGGTTTGCACTTGCTGCTGTTCAATATTCAGTGTATTCACACCTAATCTGTACTAATGCTTTGTCTTTCAACACACCATTAACATATTGTTTGCCTTTTCTCCGTGACCTTTTGGTCAGCTATGTGGCCTGGTCCAATCTGCACCTTCTCCTTTGTTATTTCTTGCCCCACCCCCACCTCACTTGTTTATAATCTGTGACTTTTCTAATATTTGTCAGTTCCGAAGAAGGGTCACTGACCCGAAACGTTAACTCTGCTTCTCTTTCCACAGATGCTGCCAGACCTGCTGAGTGATTCCAGCATTTCTTGAGTTAACAGGAGACATGTGTAACAGGGGTCAACTTGACCTCTGACACATCTCCTGTCCACTCCAACTTCTGATTCTTTTAATACAGAGTCCTATGCACAACTGGATTAAAAGCAAAATCAGTTTATTGAGAAACAAGCAAGTTGTCTGTGGCTCAGACATGTGTCATTCTGCACTCTGATGTACATACTGACAATCACACTGCTCCATTACAGAATCTGTACGTTGATGAACATTTATTAGTTATTCATTTTCTCTATTAGTAACTAGTAACAGAGGGGTTAAATTTCCAATCGGTAACTAAAGAGAAATCATTAATTGATAGAAAATCCCAGAGCCGAGCACTAATGATTGGTTTTAGTGCTGCAGTCAGCTATTCCACAACTTATATAATATTAAATTGTTAGGCCCTTGTTAATGGGCTGTTAGGAACGATGTCAGCAATGGTCCTGCAAGTGCGAGTAGATTTTAATTTATTCCACCAACTAATGTTTGGTGTTCCCTTGGGGAAGGATAGGGAAGCCTTTGCAAAAACACAATACAGCAGCCAGGACCTACTGTCAAGAGTACAAATCAATGTTCAGATCCCAGTCCAGGGAATCATGCATACACCGAGTTTAATGACTCATTGTTATTATTGTTGAATGGGGTTGGAGTTTAGCTCCGCACCGTTAGGTAGTGAACTGTGGAAACAAAACTGTTCCACGTTTGGGTCAATTATTTCCACAGGGAGTCCATGCTGATAGCAAGTTTTCCACCCAAACATCTGGAGCAGGTGCAATTATGAACCTTAATCACAAAGGTGTTCCTGTCTCATGAGTTATAATGCCCAAGGGATTCTAAAGGCACAGGATAAAACTAATCTGACACAACAGAAGGAGGCCATTTAGCCCATTCATCTCAGTGCCACCCTCTAATAGAGTTATCCACTTACTGGCTGAGCCCTTGCTCAGGTGCTACCAATGAGGAGCAGTACCGCTTAGGAGTCGTGCCTGCAGCTCTTTATTTTCAGTCTGTTCATTTAAATGGATGAAAATCCAGGCCATTGGGCCAGTGATTGCCTGACCCCTACTCCTCATGGGTAATCAGCCCTTTAGCCCCATTCTCTCACATTTTCCCCATGTACATTTCTCAGTGAATGTTCAAGTTTTGCAGCAACCTGCATTTATGAGTGGCTTTTAACACAATAAAAACTTCCCCAAGGTGCTCCACAATGGATAGAAACCAGAAAATCAAAACCACTTCTTCATCCTTGCATATCCTTGACATATTGATTCACATTATATTGAAGTATTATTTTACTAAAGACGATTATCTCCATTCATTAATCAGATACAAATGAGACAGAGATCTCACTTCAACTGGGAGCCTCGCCTCTTGACAATACACATCAAGAGACACCAGACACACTCCCCAGAATTTTCATCCCATTCCAATTTTCCAATATGAGTTGATCACTGGGAGTATTCATTGGTAAAACTGACCCTTCCATGTCAAGACAAGTACCACAGTGTGCTACATATCCATTCCTTCTCTATCTTCTTATCATTGCCAAATTGTACTTAAGAGCCCGTCATAGGTGACACACCAACAGCCATTAGACTCCCTTTTTCACATTTTTCTTACCCTTGTTCTGTTTTTCTACAATGATAAAATATTTCTGTATAATTAAATAGTTATGAAATATCCTTGGAATAACTTCCAACAAAGAAGATCAGATTCTCTTCACAGGGGAAGGATATGGAGATGGTGATTTCCTAGTAATTTGGATTGCAATATCTAGAAAGCTTATGTTCTCTGAGATGGGAAATTGCTGGGAAAATAAAGATGGCTTAACACTCATATGACCCCAAGTCAATGTTTCATTGTACAAGAAAAAATTTGAACAGAATTCTGATATTGAGAAGTGACAAAGTACACAATTCAAGCAAATATGATTATAGATGCAGAGAAAAACAGGAACGATTAGGAACAATAAATACCTTGTAATCATACATTTTTAACTGGAGTACCAGACCCCTCAGGGAAAGGCCATTCAAGGTGGCCCTAAGATTATCATATTTCTGAATTCTTCTGGTTCTTTGACTTACTAGCACAGCATTTTTGTTACTAATAAAACTGTTTCCTGCAATGACGGCTCAGTTTTCCTTTGTTAGCTGACATTGTCTTTTAGAAAGTAGGAGCAGGGGTCCAGGAGTGTGTTGATATTTGCAGAGGGTTCTCCATACAGAAAATCATCAGTGTAAGTGACCTCTCCACCTACTATAGCTGCAATGGGCATCCAGGAATGGTGCAACTTCTTTCCTCTGTGCTATTTACTGTCACATTAAATATTGAACAAAATAAAGCTGTCTGAAAAAATGAAAATGGAAATGCAAAGGCAGTTCTACCAAAAAAAGGAATGAAAACTTCAGTGCAGATTTTGTGAGCACTGAATTGAAGGTTTAAATCTTTAATCCCTGAACAAAATCTTACAAGCACGAGTCGAATTTAAATGAGAAACTAGTCTGGGTTCAAATTGTTCTGTCAGTAAGCCACTAGCTCACTGCTCTTAGCCAAGGTCCTAATTGGCACATAGGGGTAATGAGGAATTTCTCTTAAATTGTGTGTGCATTTCCTGGCACCTCCTTATCTGTTTTTCCAACATGCTCTGTGTTTCTCCCTATCCATGACAGTCGTCTTTAGTGACTGTCTGCAATTCTGTGCCCTGGTGTGGTGCCTCTCTGGTGAGCTTTGTGTTTCTGTGGCACGTGTATGCTCATTTCATGTGACTTCCCGAGGATAGCAATGCATATCACGAACACATGACAGGAGACAGCAACCAAACTGAACAGTGGGGGTAATACTGACTTCAATGGAAATGAGAATCAGGGGAGATGTGCAACAAGTGACTGATCCAGTATCACCCACATCACACCAAGTTAATATGACTGCAATGTGCACTACAAGCAAGATCTGGAAACAAGCTCAGAGGAAGATAGATCCAGCACTTTTTAAGAGGGTGAATTCACCTTGAATTAATTTTTAAAAATTTGTTTGTGGGATATGAGCGTCACTGGCAAGGCCAGCATTTATTGCCCATCCCTAATTGTACTGGAACTGAATGGCTTGCTAGACCATTTCAGAGGGCATGTCTAAGAGTCAACCACGTTGCTGTGAGTCTGGAGTCACATGTAGGGCAGATTTCCTTCCTTCAAGGACATTAGTGAACCAGATGGGTTTTTACAACAATTGACAATGGTTTCATGGTCACTATTAGACTAGCTTTTAGTGCCAGATTTATTAATTGAATTCAAATTTCACCATCTGCCGTGGTGGGATTTGAACCCATGTCCCCAGTACAGTAGCCTGGGCTCTGGATTACTAGTCTAGTGACATTACCACGACACCACCACCTCCCCCAATTAACATATCTGCTGCACATATTTACTATTCTGTGGGAAATGTTTTTTCTAATATGTACATTTGCTCAATGTCAGTGAACGTTGCATTTGTGTCCTCGAATCCTCTGCTTATTGTCTGAGTTAAATAGTCTACTTCAACCTTATCTACATCTTTCAATATGTTCAGCAATCTCAGTCTTGCAAATGAACATATGAATTAGGAGCAGGAATAGGCCACACTGCCTTTCAATAGGTTCATGGCTGAACTGATTACTCCACATTTCCACCTACCCCCGATAACCTTCCACCCACTTGCTTATCAAGAATCTATCTACCTCTGCCTTAAAAATATTCAAACACTCTGTTTCCACCGCCTTTTGAGGAAGAGAATTCCAAAGACTCACAACCCTGAGAGAAAACATTTCTCCTCATCTCTGTCTTAAATGGGTGGCCCCTTATTTTTAAACAGTGACCCCTAGTTCTAGATTCTCCCACAAGGGAAACATCCTTTCCACATCCACCCTGTCAAGACCCCTCAGGATCTTATATGTTAAAATCAAGTCGCATCTTACTCTTCTAAATGCCAGCGGATACAAGCCTAGTCTGTCCAATCTCTCCTCATAAGACAGTCCACCCATTCCAGATATTAGTCTAGTAAACCTTCTCTGAGCTGCCTCCAATGCATCTACATCCTTCCTTAAATAAGGAGACCAGTACAGTACACAGTACTCCAGATGTGGTCTCACCAATGCCCTGTATAGCTGAAGCATAACCTCCCTACTTTTGTATTAAATTCCTCTCGTGATAAACGATAACATTCTATTAGCTTTCCTAATTACGTGCTGTACCTGCAAACTAATCTTTTGTAATTCATCCACTAGGACACCCAGATCCCTCTGTATCTCTGAGCTCTGCAATCTCTCACCATTTAGATAATATGCTTCTTTTATGTTCTTCCTGACAACGTGGACAATTTCACACTTTCCCACATTATACTTCATTTGCCTGGTCTTTGCCCACTCACTTAACCTATCTATATCCCTTTGTAGCCTCCTTATGTCCTCTTCAAAACATACTTTCCCACCTATCTTTGTGTCATCAGCAAATTTAGCAATCATACCTTTGATCCCTTCATCTAAGTCAATTATATAGATTGTAAAAAGTTGAGCCCCCCGCACAGATCCCTGTGACACCCCCGCACAGATCCCTGTGACACACCACTTGTTACATCTTGCCAACCAGAAAATAACCCATTTATGCCTGCTCTCTGTTTCCTGTTAGCTAACCAATCTTCTATCCATGCCAATATATTACCCCCTACACCATGAGCTTTTATTTTCTGCAATAACCTTTGATGTGGCACCTTATCAAATGCCTTTTGGAAATCTAAGTACAATACATCCACTGGTTCCCCTTTATCCACAGCACATGTAACTCCCACAAAGAACTCCAATAAATTGGTTAAACATGATTTCCCTTTCACAAAACTATGTTGACTCTGCCTGATTACCTTGATTTTTTCTCAATTCCCTGCTATAATGCATTTAATAATAGCTTCTAACATGTTCCCTCAGACAGATGTTAAGCTAACTGGTCTGTAGTTTCCTGTTTTCTGTCTCCCTCCCTTTTTGAACAAAGGAGTTACATTGGCTATTTTCCAATCTAACGGAACCTTCCCCATATCTAGGAAATTTTGGAAAATTAAAATGAACACATCAACTACCTCACTAGCCACTGTTTTTAACACCCTTGGATGAAGTCCATCAGGACCCGGGGACTTGTCAGCTCGCAGCTCCAACAATTTGTTCAGTACCACTTCCCTGGTGATTGTAATTTTCTTGAGTTCCTCCCTCCCGTCCATTTTCTGACTTACAGCTAATACTGAGATGTTACTTGTACCCTCAATAGTGAAGACCGATGCAAAATATCTGTTCAATTCATCTGCCATCTCCCTATTATCCATTATTACTTCCCCAGACTCACTTTCTATAGGACCAACACTCACTTTGTTAACTCTCCTTTTTACAATATCTATAGAAACTCTTACTATCGTCTTTATATTTCTAACTAGCTTTCTCTCATATTCTATTTTACATTCCTTGTCAATTGTTTACTCATTCTTTGCTGTTTTTTATATTCTGTCCAATCTTCTGACCTGCCTCCCATCTTTGTGCAATTATAGGCTTTTTCTTTAAGTTTGATACTATCTTTAACTGTTTTAGTTAACCACAGATGGCGGGTCCCACCCTTGGAATTTTTCTTTCATGTTGAAATGTATCTATTCTGTGTATTCTGAAATATCCCTTTAAATGTCTGCCACTGCATCTCTATTGACCTATCCCTTAACCTGATTTGCCAGTTCACTTTAGCTAGCTTGGCTTTCATGCCCTCATAATTGCCCTTATTTAAGTTTCAAATGGACCACTCTTCTCTCTCTCAAACTGAATGCAAAATTCAATCATATTATGATTGCTGCTACCTAGGGGCACCTTAACTATGAGGTCATTAATTAATCCTATCTCATTGCTCAATATCAGGTCTAGTATAGCCTGTTCTCTGGTTGGCTCCAGAACATATTGTTCCAAGAAATTATCCTGCAAACATTCTGTGTACTCCTCATCGAGGCTGCCTTTGCCCATCTGATTTTTCCAGTCTATATGTAGGTTAATATCCACCCCCCCCCCCACTAATTATTGCTGTAGCTTTCTGACAAGCTGCCATTATTTCTTCCTTTATACCCAGTCCTACATTGTGGTTAATGTTAGATGGCCTGTACATCACTCCCACAAGTGACTTCTTGCCTTTATGATTTCTCATCTCTACCCAAACTGCTTCTACATCCTGGTCTCCTGAACTTCAGTTATCCCTCTCTATTGTGCTAATGCTATCATTAATTAACAGAGCTACCCCTCCACCATTTCCTAGCTTCCTGTCCTTCCTAAATGCCATGTACCCTTCAATATTCAGGTCCCAATCTATGTCATCGTGTAGCCATGTCTCTGTAATGGCTATCAGATCATACTTATTTATTTCTATTTGCTCGCTCAGTTCATCTGTTTTGTTTCAAATGCTAAGTGCATTCAGATGCAGAGCCTTTAGTTGTGTTCTTTTATTATTTTTGCAACCTCAAGCCTTATCTGTTGATTTACTGTTAGATTTGTACACTCTGTCCCTTCCTTTCACAGTCTGTTTATCATTTCCCATATTAATAAGTTTTTCTCATGCCTTGTCTCTACTCCTTGGTTTACCATATCTTCCCAAATTTGATCCCGTGCCCCCACTATTCAGTTTAAAACCCTTTCTACCTTTCTACTTCCCTAGTTATGCAGCTCGCGAGAACACCGTCCCTAGCGCGGTTTAGGTGTAGACTGTCCCAACGGTACAGCCACCACTTTCCCCAGTACTGATGCCTGTGCCCCACGCACCGGAACCCACTTCTACCACACCAGTCTTTAAGCTATGCATTAATTTCTCTAATTTTATTTTCCCTATGCCAATTTGCACGTGGCTCAGGTAATAATCCAGAGATTATTACCTTTAAAGTTCTGCTTCTTAACTTGTCACCTAGTTCCTCACACTGACTATGCTGAAACTCTTTCCTTGTCCCGTCTATGTCATTGGTATCTACATAGACCACGACGACTGGATCCTCCCCCTCCCACTGTAAGTTCCTCTCCAGCCCTGAGCAGATGTCCCGAACCCTGGCACCGGGCAGGCAACACAGCCGTCTGGGCTCTCACTCTTTGCTGCAGCGAACAGTGTCAATCCCCCTAACTATACTGTCCCCTACTACCACTACATTCCTTTTTTCTCCCTCCACCTGAATGGCTTCCTGTACCATGGTGCCATGGTCAGGTTGCTCATCCACCCTGCAGCCCCCACTCTCATCCAAACAAGCTGAAAGAACCTCAAACCTGTTGGACAATCGCAAAGGCTGAGGCTCCTGCACTCCGGGTCCCCTTACCTGCCTCAGCTGCAGGCACACTCTCCTGTCCCTGACCAAATCAGAAGACTCTATCCTAAGGGGTGTGACCGTCTCCTGGTACAAAATGTCCAGGTAACTTTCCCCGTCCCTGATATGTCACAGTGTCTGTAGCTCGGACTCCAGTTCAATGACTCTGAGCCGAAGCTCTTCGGATCACACTGGCATCCAGGAGCTCCCACATGCTGCAGCTCTGACACATCACCTGTCCTGCCATCTTTAATGTGTTTTAATTAACTACTTAATTATTTTATTCAATTATTTATTTTATTTTCCTTTTTTTAATATATATTATTAAGCTTACCACTAATTCCTTCCAATTTGAAACGTTAGGATTAGAATGTACCTTAATCGCTTACCAGATACTCACCAAACAGGTAACTTCTTCCCTGCTCTCTCTGTTGATTGTGACATCACTCTGATGTCACTTTTCAATTTTTCCCTGCTCCGGTCCTGCTGCTACCCGCCATGCTCCTCTCTCTCTCTCCGCTCCCGCCGTGCTCCTCGCTCTCTCTCTGCTCCCGCCGTGCTCCTCTCTCTCTCTCCGCTCCCGCCGTTCTCCTCTCTCTCTCTCTGCTCCCGCCGTGCTCCTCTCTCTCTCGCCGCTCCCGCCGTGCTCCTCTCTCTCTCTGCTCCCGCCATGCTCCTCTCTCTCTCTCTCCGCTCCCGACCTGCTCTTCTCTCTCTCTCCGCTCCTGCCGTGCTCCTCTCTCTCTCTGTGCTCCCGCCGTGCTCCTCTCTCTCTCCACTCCACTCCCGCCGTGCTCCTCTCTCTCCGCTCCCGCCGTGCTCCTTTCTCTCTCTCCACTCCCGCCGTGCTCCTCTCTCTCTCTCCACTCCCGCCGTGCTCCTCTCTCTCTCTCCACTCCCGCCATGCTCCTCTCTCTCGCTCTGCTCCCGCCATGCTCCTCTCTCTCTCTGCTCCCGCCGTGCTCCTCTCTCTCTTTCTGCTCCCGCCATGCTCCTCTCTCTCTCTCTGCTCCCGCTGTGCTCCTCTCTCTTTCCCCTCCCGTCGTGCTCCTCTCTCTCTTTCCGCTCCCACCCTGCTCATCTCTCTCTCTCCGCTCCTGCTGTGCTCCTCTCTCTTTCCCCTCCCGTCGTGCTCCTCTCTCTCTCCGCTCCCGCCGTGCTCCTCTCTCTCTCCGCTCCCGTCGTGCTCCTCTCTCTCTCCGCTCCCGTCGTGCTCCTCTCTCTCTCCGCTCCTGCCGTGCTCCTCTCTCTCTTTCTGCTCCCACCATGCTCCTCTCTCTCTCTCCACTCCCGCTGTGCTCCTCTCTCTTTCCCCTCCCGTCATTTAGAGATACAGCACTGAAACAGGCCCTTCGGCCCACTGAGTCTGTGCCGACCATCAACCACCCATTTATATTAATCCTGCACTAATCCCATATTCCTACCACAGCCCCACCTGACCCTATATTTTCCTACCACCTACCTATACTAGGGACAATTTATAATGGCCAATTTACCTGTCAACCTGCAAGTCTTTTGGCTTGTGGGAGGAAACCGGTGCACCCGGAGAAAACCCACACAGACACAGGGAGAACTTGCAAACTCCACACAGGCAGTACCCAGAACTGAACCCGGGTCACTTTTGTTGCGCTTTTTAAACCTTCGCTCCCGTCGTGCTCCTCTCTCTCCGTTCCCGCCGTGCTCCTCTCTCTCTCCACTCCTGCCGTGCTCCTCTCTCTCTCTCCACTCCCGCCGTGCTCCTCTCTCTCGCTCTGCTCCCGCCGTGCTCCTCTCTCTCTCTGCTCCCGCCGTGCTCCTCTCTCTCTTTCTGCTCCCGCCATGCTCCTCTCTCTCTCTCTGCTCCCGCTGTGCTCCTCTCTCTTTCCCCTCCCGTCGTGCTCCTCTCTCTCTTTCCGCTCCCACCCTGCTCATCTCTCTCTCTCCGCTCCTGCTGTGCTCCTCTCTCTTTCCCCTCCCGTCGTGCTCCTCTCTCTCTCCACTCCCGCCGTGCTCCTCTCTCTCTCCGCTCCCGTCGTGCTCCTCTCTCTCTCCGCTCCCGTCGTGCTCCTCTCTCTCTCTGCTCCTGCCGTGCTCCTCTCTCTCTCCACTCCCGCCATGCTCCTCTCTCTCTCTCCACTCCCGCCGTGCTCCTCTCTCTCTCTCCACTCCCGCCATGCTCCTCTCTCTCGCTCTGCTCCCGCCGTGCTCCTCTCTCTCTCTGCTCCCGCCGTGCTCCTCTCTCTCTTTCTGCTCCCGCCATGCTCCTCTCTCTCTCTCTGCTCCCGCTGTGCTCCTCTCTCTTTCCCCTCCCGTCGTGCTCCTCTCTCTCTTTCCGCTCCCACCCTGCTCATCTCTCTCTCTCCGCTCCTGCTGTGCTCCTCTCTCTTTCCCCTCCCGTCGTGCTCCTCTCTCTCTCCGCTCCCGCCGTGCTCCTCTCTCTCTCCGCTCCCGTCGTGCTCCTCTCTCTCTCCGCTCCCGTCGTGCTCCTCTCTCTCTCTGCTCCTGCCGTGCTCCTCTCTCTCTTTCTGCTCCCACCATGCTCCTCTCTCTCTCTCCACTCCCGCTGTGCTCCTCTCTCTTTCCCCTCCCGTCGTTTAGAGATACAGCACTGAAACAGGCCCTTCGGCCCACTGAGTCTGTGCCGACCATCAACCACCCATTTATATTAATCCTACACTAATCCCATATTCCTACCACAGCCCCACCTGACCCTATATTTTCCTACCACCTACCTATACTAGGGACAATTTATAATGGCCAATTTACCTGTCAACCTGCAAGTCTTTTGGCTTGCGGGAGGAAACCGGTGCACCCGGAGAAAACCCACACAGACACAGGGAGAACTTGCAAACTCCACACAGGCAGTACCCAGAACTGAACCCGGGTCACTTTTGTTGCGCTTTTTAAACCTTCGCTCCCGTCGTGCTCCTCTCTCTCCGTTCCCGCCGTGCTCCTCTCTCTCTCCACTCCCGCCGTGCTCCTCTCTCTCTCTCCACTCCCGCCGTGCTCCTCTCTCTCTCTCTCCACTCCCGCCCTGCTCCTCTCTCTCTCTCTCCACTCCCGCCGTGCTCCTCTCTCTTGCTCTGTCCCTGTCTCTGGTCTCCGACTCTGGGCTTTTGTTGTGCTTTTTAAACCTTCGCTCCCATCGTGCTCCTCTCTCTCTCGCTCTGTCTCTGGTCTTCTTTCTTCCAGTTTAGTTACTAGAGCCTTTCATAATAGCATAGTCCCCTAAGACCTGCAATAATCCTGGTTGTTCTTCTCTGAACCCTTTATATAGCACCTATATCCTTTTCTGAGGTAGGATGTTCAAAGTTTCATGGTGTACTTCAGAATTGTCATCCTCTTTGATCCGTACAATGTCAGTTTAATTTGTTTTGATTAGCAATCCGATGCCCTTCAGATATGGCCCAGTATCTGATTTGTCTTATTGATAAATTGAAAGGATGCTTCAGGGTACAATGATCATTCACACATCTGTTTCCTTTTCTGCTTCTATTGGTGGGGATTGTTACATGCGTCGCACCTTTGGAAGGTAACATCAGCCGTTTCCGCTTCACCTCAACTCACCTGCTGCTGAAACCCTCACCATGCCTTTGTTGCCTATTTTAGAGTCATAGAGTTATACAACACAGAAACAGGCCCTTCGGCCCATCATGTCTGTGCCGGCCATCAAGCACCTAACTATTCTAATCCCAGTTTTTATTGCCCATGAGAAGGTGTGGTGAGCTGTCTTCTTGAACTGCTGCAGTCCATGTGGGGTAAGTAAACCCACAGTCCTATTAGGAAGGACATTCTAGGATTTTGACCCAGCAGCAGTGAAGGCACAGCAATATAGTTCCAGGTCAGGATGGTGTGTGGCTTGGAGGGGAACTTGCAGGTGGTGGTGTTCCCATGCATCTGCTGCCCTTGTCCTTCTAGATGGTAGAGCTTGCGGGTCTGGAAGGTGCTGTCTGGGTAGCATTGCTGCAGTGAATCCTGTAGATGGTACACACTGCTGCCACTGTGCATTGTTGCAAATGCTCCAGCCTTATCTTTTGCACTAAAATAAAAGCAAAATACTGCGGATGCTGGAAATCTGAAACAAAAACAAGAAATGCTGGAATCACTCAGCAGGTCTGGCAGCATCTGTGGAAAGAGAAGCAGAGTTAATGTTTCGGGTCAGTGACCCTTCTTCGGATTCTTTGAATGGTTCCGAAGAAGGGTCACTGACCCGAAACGTTAACTCTGCTTCTCTTTCCACAGATGCTGCCAGACCTGCTGAGTGATTCCAGCATTTCTTGTTTTTGTTATCTTTTGCACTGATGTACTGATGTCCCTACATCGGTGAGGATATGAAAATTTGAGGAGCCACCTCCAGATGAGGTCAAGTATGTTTTTCCCTCTTGCTGGTTCCCTCACCACCTGCCACTGACCCAGTCAAGCAGCTATATCCTTTAGGAATCAGCCAGCTCGGTCTGTCGTTGTGCTACCGAGCCTGTCTTGATGATGGATATTGAAGTCCCCCACCCAGAGTACATTTTGTGCCCATGCCACCTCAGTTCTTCCTCCAAGTGGTGTTCAACGTGGAGGAGTACTGACTCATCAGCTGAGGGGGGGGGCAGTTGGTGGTAATCAGTAGGAGGTTACCTTGCCCATATTTGACCTGCTGCCATGAGACTTCATGGGGTCCGGAGTCAATATTGAGGACTCCCAGGACAACTCCCTCCCCACTGTATACCACTGTGCCACCACCTCTGCTGGGTCTGTCCTGCCAGTGGGAAAGGACATACCCAGGGATGGTAATGGTGGTGTCAGGAATATTGTCTGTAAGGTCTGATTCTGTGAGTATGACTATGTCAGGCTGTTGCTTGACTGGTCTGTGGGACAGCTCTCCCAACTTTGGCACAAGCCCCCAGATGTTAGTAAGGAGGACTTTGCAGGGTCGACAGGGCCAGGTGTGTCATTGTCGGTGCCTAGGTTTCATTCTTTATTGACTTTTTAATGGTTAGGTAGAACTGAGTGGCATACTAGGCCATTTCATAGGACATTTTAAGAGTCAACCACATTGCTGTGGGTCTGGAGTTATATTGAGGCCAGACCACCTTAGGACAGCAGATTTCCTTCTCTAAAGGATATTAGTGAACCATACAGGTTTTTGCAACAATCGTTTCATGGCCATCATAAAACTAGCTTTTTAGTAAATTCCAGATTTTTTTTTATTAATTGTATTCAAATTCTACCTTTCTGCCATGGTGGGATGTGAACCCATGTCCCCAGAGGAATACCCTGGGTGCCTGGGTTACTTGTCTAGTGACAATACCACAATGTCACCACTTCCCTTGGAGCTCAGTGCTATGCTGCAGAATTCCATTTACATTTCTGTCCATGTCAGTCTGCCCCTCTCTGCTCCAAGATTGAGTAAACCCGAGCTCTCTTTGAACTCACAGTGGATGGAATCTTAATATAAAAGCAAAATACTGCAGATGCTGGAAATCTGAAAAAAAGGAAATGCTGGAAACACTCAGCAGGTCTGGTTTTGACTATTCCAATGCACTGCTGGCTGGTATCCTACATTTTACCCTCCAAGATTCTACCCTCCATGAACTTGAGGTGAGCCAAATCTCTGCTGCTCCATATCATAACTCACACCAAATCCCATTCACCCACCACCCCTGTGCTCACTGACCTACATTGGCTCCTGGTACAACAACACCTGAATTTTAAAACTTTATCCTTGTTTATAAATCCCTCCGTGGCCTCACCCCTCCCTATCTCTGTAACCTCCTCCAGCCCCACAACCCTCCGAGATAACTCCACTCCTCCAATTCGAGCCTCTTGCACATCATCGATTTTAATCACTACACCTTTGGTGGCCGTGCCCTCAGCTTCCTGGGCCCCAAGCTCTGGAATTCCCTCCCTAAATCTCTCTGATGGTCTACCTCCATCGCTTCCTTTAAGATGCCCCTTAAAACCTACCTCACTGACCAAGCATTTGATCACTTGTCCTAATATCTCTCGATGTGACTCAGTGTCAAATATTGTCTGATAACGCTCCTGTGGTGGGCCATGATATGTTTTTACTCTGTTAAAGGTGCTATTTAAATGCAAGTTGTTTTAATTGTTCCAGTGGACATTTTCACTGTTGCAACCAATGGTTGATTATATCCTAGGCCTGGAAAATTCTTCCATCAACAGATTCAGACCAGGCAAGATCATCAAGCAGAATTCCTCTGGCTGTTTTTCTATGTTTCAAGGTATAGTTTCGGCCGGGATGACCCTTCAATGTCAATGGGAGTTGGTACCTTTGGAATATTTTGCTTCAAATCCCCTGATCTCGCTGTTCTGATTTGATTTGGTTACATTCTCTTAGCTTATTTTGTTTAATAATCACCTAAACCTAACCCTAACCCTGTAAGCATTTAGGGATATCTCCATGTCATACATAGAAATGTATTTTTATCAGCATCAGATTATTAATGTGGAAGCCCTGTGCTCCCACTGCAGCCCTTTACCGGCCAGTGTCCTCTATGAGAATTGGAGACAGAAATCCAGATGCAGAGCACAGAGACAGAGACAGTTATGATGATCCTCGGCTATGGGCCTCTATCCAAACACAGCCTCACGGCCTAAGGATTCATTAGTAACCTGTGAAAGACAAGTGCCAGTTACTTTTCTAGGCCTTATTGGCCTTTCTGCCTGCACGCTCAGGTTCTCCAATCTGAGAGAGGGGGGCATTGGATGATGCAAGGCCTGATGCCAGCTTCTTCCGTGTATTGGCATCCTTCCATCTACCAACGATGACGGACACACAGCAAACAATCCATTTAGGTGAGGTGTCTTCCCCTGGTGCACCTTTGTCGATGGCTTCTTCTGCTTATCCTATATTTGAGTTCCCATCTGGAAATCTCAGGGGGAATTGAGACCAAGTCCCACATGAGAGTATTCTTGCCTCACTTGCTTAGTTATCCTTAATTGCAAGTACTGTGTCCCCCTACGCAAAATATGAAGTGGGTTTGATATAAAAAATGTGCATTCGTTTTTAAATGGTTTTGCGTAAATTTACAAAGGTTTGAGCTGAGATTAATAATAATTCTCTGGGCAATGTAAAAAGGTTGCCTCTTTTTCCCTAACTTTTCTCCTGGAAATTGAGTGTTCTCCAGATACATAGGAGAGGATAAACTGCCACAATGTTATCTATTCCATGAACCTTAGGCTCTTCTACTAGTTTCACATGAGGGATTTTGTTCGACACCATTTAAAAATCCAAGTAAACTACATCTGCTAGTTTACTCTCATCCACTAGCTCATTTATCTCCACAAAGAATCACAGCAGCTTTGCAAGGCATGATCTACTAGTTCTAAAGCACTGTTGACTGCTCACTATAATAGCTTTCATGTTAACTTATGTATTTTTTCCTATAGTGAATGTTTGCCTGTGATCCAAGTTCTTGTCTTACTCCTTTTTTGAATAATTGAACTATTTTTGCTGTTCTCCAGTTTTCAGGTATTACTCCAATTCTTATTGTGCTCAAAAATCTACCAGCTAAAGCATCACTAATTTCCATCTTTAATTCCTTGAGAATCACATTTGGCCCAAGAGCCCTGTGTATATGTAATCCTTTCAATCTTTGTCCGATACACTTCCTAACCTCCATATATGTCAGGCTCACATCGTTCCATTTACAGTCTTTTTTTGTGAAAAATAATGTGAAGAATCTATTCATACCCTGATCATCTGCAATAGATTTGCCCAATTTATCTTTAACCCACCTGCTCTTTGATTGACCTTCTACTAATAACACAGCCTTAAACTTTTTTAAATCTCTCTCTTGCTGCACTGGAATATGTGTCTTCATTCTCCATTCTTATATTGCAATATCTTTAAAGTATCTCTGCTTGCTTTTGCACCCCTTCTAACTTAGTTATTAAACTATATGTTATGTTTCGCATTTTTTTAAAAAAACAGGATACTTCTCTTCCTCATCCTGTACAGTTCCTTACTCCCCTGGTTACTAATCAGCTCTGCTGTATTACCAAGTACCAATTACAACACAACCTTGGTATGGCTTGCCTCACATGTTGAGTGAGGAATCAGTCCCTTTTCGCTGATTGTTCCAGATTTGCCCTTTGAACAACAACAGATGTTAAAATTCCTGATGTATACACAATAATATTCAGTGTTCACCCTTGTCTGCACAAAGAGCTCCCTATCCACCCGCTCCCCAGCCACCCGCTCCCCAGCCACCCGATCCCCAGCCACCCGATCCCCAGCCACCCCCTCCCCAGCCACCCAATCCCCAGCCACCCCCTCCCCAGCCACCCGATCCCCAGCCACCCCCTCCTTAGCCACCCGATCCCCAGCCACCCCCTCCCCAGCCACCCGATCCCCAGCCACCCGATCCCCAGCCACCCAATCCCCAGCCACCCGATCTCCAGCCACTCCCTCCCCAGCCACCCGATCCCCAGCCACCCCCTCCTTAGCCACCTGATCCCCAGCCACCCCCTCCCCAGCCACCCGATCTCCAGCCACCCCCTTGCCAGCCACCCGATCCCCAGCCACCCGATCCCCAGCCACCCGATCCCCAGGCACCTGCTCACCTTCTGCTGATGATCCATTGCATTTAAACGTTAATAATTTTCCATCATTATCAGTATGTACTTCTACGCATATTCTTTCAACTTTATCCTCTTCTGATGTTATGACTAACCTTTCTGTAGCTGCAACATTATTCCTTACAACTAATACCATCTATTGATTCTCTTTATAGGTCTATCCTTGCAAGATATATTATACATTCTCATCCCAAGGACTTGCTGTTGTCATCAGCAATGTTTGAGTTGATAATAATATCAATATTCTTGCTGCTTGTATATCCATCACACTCAAGTAGTTGTCGCTAATATTCTTTGTACTTGTGTGATAATATTTAAGCCTATCCTTCAAAGTATTCTTTTCATTACTTGATCTTTCTGCTATTACTGTCACTAACTGCCTTTATTTTGGTAATTTTGTTTAACTCTCTCCCTACTTTGCTAGTTTAAATCTTCCTCCACTATCCCATTTAGCATCTCTGCAAGGGCGGTTGTACCAATCTGATCCAGGTGAAAGGCAAATAGTAAATGCTGGGAGTACAAAAAAGGTTGTTCTGCATCTATAAAACAACAACAACTACTTATATTTATATAGTATCTCTAACATAATGAAACATCTCAAAGCGCTTCATAGGAGCATTATATAACAAAATATGACTTTGAGCCACATAAGGAGATACTTGGTCAGGTGACCAATAGCTTGGTAAAAGAGGTAGGTTTTAAGGAGTGTCTCAAAGGAGGAAAGTGAATTAGAAAGGCAGAGGTTGAGGGAGGGAATTCCAGAGCTTTGGACCCAGGCAGCTGAAGGCATGGCCGCCAATGGTGGAGCAATTAAAATCGGGGAAGCTCAAGAGGCCGGAATTAGATGAGCAAAAAAAAAAGATAGGTTTATCGTTTGAATGTGGGTTATTTGTCAGAACTGAAAATGGAAAGATAGATCTCTTAGTCGAGTTGGAAGAAAGAGACTCCAGTCTAGGGCTTTAACCTTAATAAAAAGCTCATTTATCTTTTATTTTCCAATTTGGATGAAGGCTCCAGATCCAAAATATTAATCAGTCTGTTCCCTTTATAGATGTAAACAGAATTCTCTGTTATTTCAGGTTTCCATGATTTGCAATTTTTCCTTCAACTTTCATTCCTTTACATAAAGCTGAAGTTGATTTGAACAGCTTCCCCATCCCAGATCATTCACAATGTCTTAGTAATGTGAAAGTCGCTTTTCTACCATCTCTCTGGCGACGCATTGCCATATTTAGTCTTTTTCTCTATAATCAGCCCAGTGAGTAGAACAAATAGAGGTCCTGACAGTACCATCGGCAAGATGCTGCACTTTAGTTCAAACTGAAACTATTTCTGCAAGATTTCCATATGTCATTGGTTTCCACATGAACCATGACTGTTTTCTGTCTCTTTCCAGAAAAATGTCCACCCATCAAGTTAGTAACTATAAACCTGCACCTGAGGGAGCAACAGAACATTCAGGCTCCCAGCTAAAGTTGTAAATCAGGCTGTCTGTACTTCCTAATTATGAAAGCTCCTAATTCTAACATACACCTAGTTTCATGGATTGCATCACTCTTCTTCACCCTTGCTTCACAATGTTACCCTCCAGCCCTGTCCTCATCACAGATATCAGCTCGATATTTATTGGAGTAGCTCAGCCTCACAAGGGGATTGTTTCTGTCTGCCATCACCTGGTGATCTCGGGGTGGGAACAGCCTTGAAATGGGGTTGGTAGACTCATCACCCATTAACACCAATGATGTAGCTGCTGCCATTTTGAAAAGGGCCTTTCACAGGATGTCTAAAGCCCCTGCCTGTGTCAGATGACAGGCCCCTTTAATATGGAAATTGGAATCCTATGACATAAATATGACCCTGATTGCTATTTTAAGTTGAAACCTGTGCAGTGAAGAGGCAATGGAATCGAAGAGGCCCACTAAAGATAAGCGCCGCACTATTTCTGTGGGCCCTGGAGGAACAGTTGTTCCCAATTCAGTGAGCTGCAACATGCTGTCCTGTACCTCATCTGCCAGATTTCAAAGAAGTTAGGGCTTTGAAATCACAGGGGCTTCATTGCTGCCCAGACGTCCACATAGACCTCACCAGGTTTCTTGTATTGGTTTATCTTATCTCCTTCTTTCAGAGACAGAAGGTTTAGGGCTTTAACTTTAATAACCACTTCCTTCTGTCTACTTCACTATTCTTTTCAATCTTTGGGGTAACCATCTTCCAACAACAGATTAACAAAGAACAAAGAAAATTACAGCACAGGAACAGGCCCTTCGGCCCTCCAAGCCTGCGCCGATCCAGATCCTCTATCTAAACATGTCGCCTATTTTCTAAGGGTCTGTATCATACCTCAGTGAGCTGAAAGAAGTGTTGGTGCTTAGGCTAATCATAATAAAATGTACTTTCTAAACCAAACTAACTGTGAGCTAACTACTGACAAACAGAGCCTCAAAGTCATGCTAATACAAAGGGAACTTTCCACAAAATCTCATAGTTGTTAGGAGCTTGCTGTCATGATTCTCAGATCCAGCTTTGATGGGCTGCTCAGCCATTCTCCATGCTTCACTGTTCTCTTGTAGCCCTCATATGCTTATATAATATCCTAAGAGCAAAGTTAATATAATGGAAGGAGATGACCAGTCAAATGATGGGAGTTGAGGTTATAACCTACCTGTGGTACTGCATTCTTATTATTAGTATGTTTTCACATTGTTTCCTGGAGGTTAGGTTCTTATCATCAGTTGGCCTGTTCTGTAAAATTTGGGATTTATTACTATTTGCATGACCTATTTCAAAGGCAGACACTGATTCTGAGCTGAATTTATTTGGCATTTATACAAGTTTAATGCAGGGTAATTCAGATTCAGGAAATGTAAGTCTTTTTTTATTAGGTATTCAAGAAAGTGCATTTATCAAAATATTATACTTATTGGTGCTCATCCACACATATTTTATAAAGCTATCATACATAGAGATGCAATTCACATCAGTTTAATAAAGTCATTATGTGATATAAGCTGCATTCACATGTTTTTTTTATAAGGTTATCATAGATTCAGACATACAATGGCAGACTTTATGACAGTGAATATTCCCAGATATAGTTTATGGAATCACTGTGCACCCTGACTATATATTGGTCTGAATGTTACTGGCACCACCCCCCCCACCCCGCCGACATCAGGGGTCGTGGCAGGGGGGGGCCCGGAAAACACCTCCAGGAGAGGCCTGCGATGGGTCTCAACGCTGGGAAGGCCCCGCCTCAAATTACCGGCGGCAGCGAGGCCTCATGGCAGTCCCCCCGCCACTCGGTGATGGCACCATCATTTCAACATGTTAATGTATTCAAATTAAGAAATAATTACTTACCTCGCTGCGCAGTCATCCCACTCCCATATTAAAGCCAGTGACCGGCACTCCTGTGCCATTGGATCTCCAACTGGAAATCTGATGTGAAACACTGGTGGAGCAGAGGGAAGCGGGAAGTATTTCAGTGTGGGGGGGGGGGGGGGGGGAGGGAATAAACTTACCTGATTGGTCGAGGGGGTGAACGGAAGAGGTAAATAAAATCATAGAGTTATACAGCACAGAAACAAGCCCTTCGACCCATCGTGGAAGGTAAAGGTAAAAGTTTCTGAACTTTGTTGAGGGGGAAGGTCAGATACTCAAGGTAAGTATTTTGGGCGGGGGGGGGGGAAGGGCAGGAATGATATATAAGTCTATGTGGGGGGGTTGGGAGAGGGGCTGGAAAGATTTCTCCAATTATTTTTAATAGTTTAAGATGCGTTGTATCTTTAAAAATTGAAACTGTCAGTAAGGGTGCTAAGCCCTTTAAAAATGGCACCGGCGCCTGCACAATGGCACCAGACACTGTTGCTGGGGACGGAGCGCCCGTCCCCTTCACATCACGGGTGGTTCGCCCTGTCCATGTAAATATGTAAATGAGCCACTGCGTCTAATATCACGGTGGCTCCGTGGAGTAAAATCTGCGTGTGGGTCGTCATGCTAGTAGCATTCAGCCATTGTCTGTGAGGGGAAGATAACACCACATTGGTCTACTTCCACTGGAGGTGATGCCTCCTGGAGGAAGCTACGGCAGTTAATTTTGCCCTTGGCTCCTGAGGCTGTTTGGGCTTGGGGTAGCGGCCAGGGATCATTTCTACTGGCAATGATATTGGTTGGGAGTAATATCTCTCATGGCCAGTGGGTGGGTTGCTGCACGGAAAAGGTACTTTGTGTTAATTTGGCTTCCAAGAGCAGATCGGACTGCATGGGATTCCTTCAGTTTCACACAGAGACCAAGCATTACTTATTCTGATTGGAAGATGTCTCACATGTGATACACCCATGTTTGTTGTTGGTGGGGCTGCACTCTGCCAGAGAGAGATCTATTTTCTTGCAGCCATAATGAAAGTTCTGCTGTTGTGCTCATTATCAGGAACCCTTTCTTTCCACTGGGCAGACCCAGCAAACACTGAACTGGATCATCGAAGAGTATGAAATTGGTTATATTCCTCCTAATGTCCATATTAGTGTCTAATAAGTTCTGCTGATGAATGTTAAATACCCAGTAGTTGAAGGTGATGGAATGAACAGGTGTTGGATGTGGATTAGTTAATTGTTCTCAGATGTATATACAAAGAGCCAGGCAGCACTAGCTGGAGATTGTTCTGAGTGGATTTGTTAGCTCTGTGGCAAGCAATGCACGATCTCCACCAAAACATTCTAGTCTCAGTGTCTTTTTCACAAACAGGCTCTGGAAGTTTCTCTAACACTCCAGTCTACTATCCAGAATGACTGAATGTTGGGACTTGACGAGAATATGTGATGGACAGTGCCCTTCTAGTCACAGGCCCTCTCATGGTGGGGAGGGATAGAATTTGTGGAGCAAACTCAGAAAACTGCAGGAACCGTCTCTGTACCAGGTTAACAGCAGAGGTAGTTTTACACCAAATGCACTGATCTGTGAAATGGAAGCAAACGTACGATAACTTAATTGATTTAATTTTCCAGCCCAAGGCTTTCCAGACTGATGCTGCTTTTATAGTGAGAGGTCCCTGTAGGCAGCTGCAACATTGCTCAAGATCGAGGTGCTTCCTCGAATACCAGTGCAATAGCAAATGTTTCAACAGTCTCAGTCAAATCAAGAAAACAGTTCACCTATTTCCCTTTGACACCATCTTAACCTGTTCTCATCTACTCATTTTGTAATTTAGCAGATTCTCTACTTCAAAGGATAACCACTCAGATTGATTGAGCCGAACTTTCTTACCACCATCAAGTAAATTAAATCTCAACTGTTTCATTTTACTTATCAACAGTTGTGCACTTTGCAATAATGTAAAACTGAAATTGATAAGAAACATATAAATTGAAAAGGACAATCGATGTGGTTTCTGAACAGCATCTGGATGATTACACTGTGCTCTTTTTAAATACAAACAGTTTAATAGGATGAAACACAAACACATTTTCTGATTTGGATGATTAAAACCGTTCATGTGGCAATTTATAAATACGGAGGTAATCTAGCAGCCTAATGGTAACAACATTGGCTTCACAATTTGTGTCTTCAGAGAATGTGTAGTGGCTAATGTTTATACTTGTCACCATGATTGTAACATCTGGGCTGAGGTACAAAGTAGGGCACTTTGTAGAAGCAGATCGATCCAATTTGGGAAGGGAAAGAATATGAAACATTAAGAAGATTGACAAATTGAACCAATCGCAGAGCAACATGGCAGGTGTTACAAAGACTGAAGCCTAAACTCCATTACTATTGAAGCAGGTACATCTCTCAATAAGAAAAACTGAACCGAAAAAATGAGAATCAAGGCAAAATTGAAAATATCTTCACGCATTCACACACAAAATGGGATGTTTCTGCAATCTGCAGTAGTTATTAAGGTAACTATGACGATGTCTATTTTTCTACTTTCAGCCATCCTTATGCCAACATGATACTGTTTAATAGGAAAATCCCAAAGTTAACTGGATTAAGTTTTGTTCTACTGAATAAACTTTATCAACAGTACAGATACATTTGAAAGGGATTGTACTGTGTCACACAGAGTACAGCAACTTATCACTTCAAAAAATAAATTGTTGACGGAAGCTGAACTAACTCATCTTGCCATTGAAATCCATGATTTCCATTTCCATATATTCCAGGGAATATTTTTGGATGCATCGCTAAATCCAGAAGCTTTTACTTTTGGAATTTCTGTAACTTCCCCGGAGACATCGCTTATCAATAGTTTCTGTATTTTCTTGATCTATTATACAACAGTGCTCTGCCAGTGAACACTGCAGTCTGCCTGTGCTATGTCTGATGTGGCTGTCATTATCCCCTGGCCTCAGGTAACAGAAACATCATATGGAGAAAGAAGTATAGGAGGCTGCTGAATGTACAGTGGCAGAGCAAAGATTTTAGGCAACTAATAAAAAGACTTATTTCAAAGCAGCTGGGACTGCTTAACTTCAGTAGCAAACAATCTAAAAGGAAGAATATGATATGATGGAAAAGAGCAATGGCTTGCAAGTAAATGTTAAGACTTGTTTATGTGAATTGTCTGGATTTCCCATTTAGCATTATAGTAGCACTGATGATAATCCATTTATTTTTAAGTATTGCTAATTAGAAAATCCGAGCATAGACCTTTGAGTAATTAAGTAACATAAGCAAATCTGAGTATTGCTGAAATTAGAGACATGTTGTCAAAGCTTTTCATCTTGCACTCATCAGGACAGTCACAAGAATAACCAATGTAAGAGAAAACAACAACTTATACTGCATGAGTTCCACGCGCTACAAGATTGGCCTTATTGGCAACTTCATAAATCGGGCCCGAGCCATTTGCTCACCATGAAAGCTTGATGCTGAAGTAGGGCGAATCAAAGACATCCTGCTTGACAATGGCTATCCTGATCAGATAATCTCTCGCTGTATATCGCACAAACTTATGAATGGGCCTAAGGCCGTCTTTTACGGCCCTGAAAAATGCACAGTCTACCTCAAATTACCCCCGAAGGGTAATGTATCCCAAAAATTTGTGCAACAGGTGAAGCTAGCTGTTTCACGCTGCTACTATGCAGTAGCAACACGTGTGGTGTTCGCCACTAACAGGATGCTGCCATCAAGCCAAAAAGACGTCCTGCCCATCTTACAAACGAGTAATGTGATATATGAATTTCAATGCCAGTGTGATGCTAGGTACAAAGGCCGTACGTCCCAAAGTCTGGCTGATCATATCAAAGAACATGTCCCTTCCACTGTTCACAACGGGCAAGGTACAGGCCGTACCCAACCAGCCCATGCTTGCAAAACTCAAAACAGTGTCCAACATTAGATGTGATTCCGTGATTGGACAACATTTGCTAAATAATCCACAGTGTGCTAAGAATTACACTGACAACCAATTTAAGATTGTCAGTAGGGCTCACAGTGTGGTGTATTTGCGCTTACTGGAAGCTACATATATTAATACACAGGGTCCTGTTCTTTGCAGATAGAAAGAATATGTACAAACATTGTACGAAATAAGTGACAGTCATTCGCTGGTTCATTCCTCAGGGCAATGCCTCGACCAATCAGAATCAAGCTACCTGGTTTAAATTTTAAACAAAGCTTGGCAGTTAACTGTCAGTCATCGTAAACTGGTGCATTCGCCATGGCAATGCCTCTACCAATCAGAGTTCATTTGACAACCAATCAGCACTCCCTTCTCATGCAATATAAGTTGTTTTCCCTTACATTGGTTATTCTTGCAATTGTCCCGATGAGCGCAAGACAAAAAACTTCGACAACATGTCTCTATTTCCAGCAATACTCAAGTTCTGTACGACTAAATAACGACAAGCAAGTTTAGGCATTTTCATAATGAAGAATCACAAATACAGTGATGCAGGGGAACCAGGCACAGTAGCTGCTTAGTGTATTATCAGTAGCCAGTTAGTATGTTAAGAGAAGTGGGTTACAGTAATGGGTTACTATGTTATCAGTAGTGGGTTAGTATATTATCCTTTTAATTAACATCTCTAAATCCTTGACTGAATATATTTATACAGACTCCTAAAACCATAAGCTTTTACTTTAATATTCCTTCCCCCACAATTACCTTGCCAGTAACTTTCTGCCCATCTTGCCCTCACTCAACCCGACCCTGCACATAAACTCCCCATCTAGACCCTTGGTATATGTTTGCAGTGAACAGCAAAGGGGCAGCTGATGGTCTTTCTAACTGGAATAGGGAAAGGAGCAAGGCCATGGGTCATGGTGGAGATCTAACCTTTGGCCTCAATCTCCAATTTTCCCCATTTTCCACTGCTATTCTATCCAATATGGGGTGGTATTGTAGAGGAATATCCAGCTCACAGGATCATTTCAGTTCCTAACTCCCCCTTTTGAAAGCAAATACTGTGCATGTTTCATAATTGTACCCTATTGAATCTGTTTTAACATTACAATAACATTGTGAAGGCACCTTCATTGCAGCTTATATTTATTGTCCTTGAAATGTCATATTCTTCTCCCCACCCCTATCCTATACTCCAGTGACTGTGACAACACACATGACAGGTTCCTAATTCCAATACAGGTCTGTTTAATTAAAATTAAAACCAGTAATCTGCATGACACAAATGATTTTTCTTTGGTCAAGGTGACTAGAAAGATTGAATTCACTGAACTGTCAAAATGAAATTAGGATGAAAAGGTGCAAAGGTTTAAAATTTTAAATTAGCAAGTTAATTTGGAGTTCAGTTGAGGTTAACCAAAGTTCCTGAGTTCCTTCTCCCAAGTTCAGCACATCTGGCATTACACACAGAATTCAGAAGATAAATAATTTAGGATTCATATAAAATGTTCTCTCTGTTCCCAAGCCCTGTCCCTTTTTATTGAGGTTACTCACAGATGAGGCCAGGAATAGAAAGTGCTGCTTTGCCCTGCCATCCATGTTAGACAGTGTTTGTCCTGGTAAATGTGTTCTGCTTATTTGATGTGACATTTAGTGCTGCTTGCCCTTTACAACTAGGGGGAATTTAGTTTAGTTGAAGTTGGAGCCACATTTGCTGTGATGGCAAAGAGTCACTGCTTTATATTATTGATATATCCGTCAGACTGATTTTTATTATTTATTTATTTTGTGGGCTTGTGGGTTGGACAGAATTTTTAATCTCTGGAGCAGTTTCAGCAAAAGTCAATATCTAGAGTTTCACACATCACAGACTGTGCCGAGTGCACACTTCACCATGTTGGTGCATCCACTAACTGCTTATTCACATCCTATCAAAGGTGCCTTGATTTTAGAACTTAAAGACTAGGGACAGGATTTTGTTCTGCCCTAGAAAACGGGCACGGAAGCAGGAGTAAGCAAACAAAATGGCAGGAGATGCTGTTCCTGACGTTGCCTGGGCCCACTGCCATTTTGTCCAGGGCGGGGAACGCTGAGGAAGGCCTTCCCACCCCAAGCCAATTGCAGACCTTAAGTGGCCACTTAAGGGCCTCTTTCCACCTCACTCCAATTTTGTGGAAGATGGAGGGGCCCACAGCCACGGGAGACACCCCGAGGTAAGACCTGACTGCCTCCTAATGGGGTCCGGGGGGGTGGGAGGGGGGATCCTTTTGGGGGAAATCGATGGCCCCCAGAGGGCACCCCCAGTGGTGATGGCTGCAACCCCCAGGAAGACACCCCCAAACCCTCACTAACCCTGCCCCCACCACCCTCAACCCCATTGCCAGGGCCTGTCTGACTGGCCCCAGCAATCCCAACCCCAGCCACCTCTTCCAGGGTCTCCGATGCCCTTGGGGCTGCAGCCTCCTGCAATACTGGCACTGGCCACAACTCCCGGTGTCACTCCCGGTACTGCAAAGCTGCCAGCCTTCCAACTGGCTGGCAGTTCCGAAGGTGGGAGCTCGTCCCTTAAAGTGACGGCACTCCAACAGCAGGCACTTAGTTGGCTGCCTGCCGTTAAATAGCAATGGGGGTCCAACAGAGAGCCAAGGTGGGGACTCCCCTCACCTTCTGGCCTGCCACTGGGACCCCATCACTGGAATAAAATCTGGCCCAATGGCCTCAAAATTTGGTTCCATAGCTTCAGTGGCGCCAGCACTATGGGATCTGGTTGAGTTAAAACAAGGTGGCGGGGAAGGGGCCGTCCTGATCACTTCTGGCATGGTCCACACTGAGGGCAAAAGCACAGGCGTTCCTTCAGTGTATCAGAAGCACACAGAGTGGGCGCATCGTGATGTTAGTGTTTAATGTTGATTTGCCACCCAAGCTGCCCTTTTGGACCTTACCACTCTGGTTAATGCCCGCTCCTAAACAGGCAGAGCTGAACACGTGTCAGCCACACAAGGGACCACCCCTGCACCAGCGCTATTTAAAGGCATCACCATCCAACTTGCAGATTGCTTGTTTTTGACGATCTACTTACTGTTGCAGAGTTAGTGGAAGCCTGGGTTGTTGGAGGAGTTGTGAAAATGTGCAGGTAATTGCAGAAAAAGTAAGCAGGGAGTGGTGCTGGACATTGTGAAGGTGTGTGCTTCTGAAAGGCCTCTGAAGAAACCACTTGTTCCCAGTCATGAGGGATATAGTTGCAGTTTCCCTTGGGCTGCAGCATCAGAGGGAAATGGAGCAGAGGCAGCAGGGAAGTCTAGCTACTCACAGAGGGAGGAGGAGGAGAAGGAAGATGAGAAGGGCTCTCAGCAGGAAGTCGTACCCACCCAAAACTTCCCCTAACTGCACCAAAGCCAGGAGCAGCTGCAATTCACCAAAGTGGTCACAGGGAGTGCCACCTCTTGGAACAGGACCTGCAGCCTCAGAGCAGGGTGAGGACAGCACTGCCAGTGGCTGTCATGGCGACTGTGGCCCTGAAGTTTTATGCCAGCAGATGCTTCCAGGTTGGAACAGGTGACATTCAAACATCTTGTAGTTCACCATCCACCACTGCATTTGGGAGGTAACAGAGGCTCTGTACACATTCACAAGAGACTTCAATGTCTTTTCTCTAAACAGAGAGAAGCAGGAGGAGCAGGCATGTGGTTTTACCAGGGTAGCAGGCATCCTGGTGGTGCAGGGAGCCACTGACTGACTGCACACACATGGCCTTGCTTACCCCATATCTCAACTGCAACCATCCAATATCCAATTTGAAGAAACAGAATTATTTTAAGTCAATTCATACAACTAATTGGGCCTAGTCTTGTTGTACACTGATGGTCTGATCATGCAGCTACAACAAAGCAAATGATACAGTAATATTGACATTTCCCGAATCCCCCAGGAATTCCCTGCTTCCAGTTCACTCTGGTTGTGAGAAGCTGGGTGATGATTTGAACTCCTGATCACTACGACTAATGAATCCCTTCCTCTCTTGCATTCCATTGTTTCCTGTTTAGCTTGTTCTTTTTTTAAGATGGATCTGGGAAATTTTCTACCTGAGGTCCTCCTGCTGATGTTTCTCTGGCCCCTGTCCCACTGCTGGGAGCCTGGGTCCACTGGGCTCCACTGCTGTCTTGAATTCCATCCGTGACTCCTGCTGAAAATCATCAAAATCCACTAATCTTTCCCTCAGAAACCACAATGAACTCCCCCCAATGAAGCATCCATGACCATGCTGCAGTTAATTCATCTGTGAACACATGAATGTAGAAATTATTCATTTAAGGCTTTTAGCAGATCATCTGTAAATACATTTTTAATTTGCAACTTTTTCAATTTTTAAAGAATGCAGATATTGAATTACTTTTTGATTAAAATGTTGTATAAAGTGACGTATTATTGCATGTGTTTAATTTCAAAGTCTTGTGAAGGTCAAGATTTACATCTACTTTGGAAGCAAATTGATTGGCTGAGAAATTGTGTCACGTAGCTCTCACTTTTCATGGACACCCGGGAGCCAAATTTTAAAAGCTGGAATCTGACGCCTGTAGGACAGTTCACAACATTTAATGTGAGGGTGGGGGAGAGAAACGACGAAGACACTTACCTCCAATTAAAGGGACATTAAGCTCCGTTAGGAGCCCGTTAAGGGGGCGGGTTGGGGGGTGGGGGGTCCGCAAGGTAATTTTCAAACAGGTATCCAGCGAGCCTGACCAGTCTGGTGCAAGATAGTGTATGGCTGTCGGGTCACAGTGGGTGGGGGGCTGTCAGGTCACAGTGGGTGGGGGTTGTCGGGTCACAGTGGGTGGGGGCTGTCAGGTCACAGTGGGCGGGGGCTGTCAGGTCACAGTGGGTGGGGGCTGTCAGGTCACAGTGGGTGGGGGCTGTCAGGTCACAGTGGGTGGGGGTTGTCAGGTCACAGTGGGTGGGGGCTGTCGGGTCACAATGGGCAGGGGCTGTCGGGTCACAGTGGGCGGGGGGCTGTCGGGTCACAGTGGGCGGGGGTTGGCGTGTCACAGTGGGCGGGGGCTGTCAGGTCACAGTGGGCGGGGCTGTCGGGTCACAGTGGGCAGGGGCTGTCGGGTCACAGTAGGCGGGGGCTGTCGGGTCACAGTGGGCAGGGGCTGTCGGGTCACAGTGGGCGGGGGGCTGTCTGGTCAGTGGGCGGGGGGCTGTCGGGTCACAGTGGGCGGGGCTGTCGAGTCACAGCGGACGGGGGCTGTCGAATCACAGTAGGCGGGGGCTGTCAGGTCACAGTGGGCGGCGGCTGTCGGGTCACAGTGGGTGGGGGCTGTCGGGTCACAGTGGGCAGGGGCTGTCGGGTCACAGTAGGCAGGGGCTGTCGGGTCACAGTGGGCGGGGGGCTGTCGGGTCACAGTGGGCGGGGGCTGTCAGGTCACAGTGGGTGGGGGACTAACTTGGTTGTTTGAACATAGGGTATTTCTCCATTATGGAACCACTGCCTCACCTGTCCATTCTCCCTGTTCTCCTTGGCCACATCATGACTGCCACTTGCCTTTGTCTCAGGCACCAGGCAGGTAGTTCCCGCCTCCTGCAGACACTTGCCGCCACTCTTTGACTCATGCCCAATTATGGGAATTAACATTTGAAGATCATGTTGCTAGAGAAATGCAGCTGAGGTTCGGGGTCGAGTCCGTAAATCATTTGTGTGTGGAGTTCTCGAGCCCGTTTTGAAAATCCATGCGTAGGCCCCACAATGACGGGCAGGAAGCGGGTCACTCACCATATTGTGTCAGGAAAATAAAGAGGCGTCTTTCACCTATGCCTGTCACAGGCGTTAGACCCTCTGCTGTTTATCTGAAACTGTTAACTTAATTATAAATTAAATAAACACAAAAATGTGAAAAGAAAAGTTTGTCCTGCAACAAAGTTCAGGCCTGGAGGCCTGGCTGATTTTAACTGAAGGGACATATTTCAGGTATGAATGATGTCGAGGCCAGTGGGAGTGCATGGGAATTGAGACAGGAACCAGCACTGCTGGGCCTTAAAGGGCCCTAAGGTAAGTGCTGGGGGAGTGCGGGTTGAGTTGGTGAGATTCCCAAACAGATGCTGATATGGAGGGGGAAGAGAGAGAGGGAGGGAGGGAGATGGAAGAGGGGGTGAAAAGAGGGAGGATGGTGAGAGGGATGAGGGTGTAGTATGGGAAAGGAGTGAATGGGGGGGAGAAGGAGGGTCGGGCAAGGGAGGCCTGAGGATTTCTTCCTGCTCATGCAGAGGATGAAATCTCTAACTTAGCTTGGCTGCTTCTGACTGCTCTGCTGCCTCCCTGCCAGGTTTCTCTGGTGGGTTTGACACCGGGTGGACCTCCCTGTGGCCTCATAAAAATCACACTGTGGCATCAATGACATCGTCAGGTCACAACCTTTACATTTAAACTTGGCCTTCGCTGGCCTGCAGTGGGAGCCTCGACCTACTCCAAAGCTGGTGATGATAAGATGGCAGCTGGCAAAAACAGGACATCCTCAGTCTGGTATATGAACCCGACCCGATCCTAACACTATCTCATGTCCCATTCTCACTGGGCGAAGGGGGGTTCGAATCAGCCCCATTGACAGAGTTTCAAAGCAGGTTATTCCTGTGCCTTTCAGAAGTGTACCTGCTGACAAGGTTCTAATTAAGCCAGGAAGTTTCTAGCCACAGCTCTTCCTAATAGGAGCTATTTGGAAAATGTTTTATTTTCCTAGTAGGGTTTGGTGGTATCAGTCAAAGGTCTTTGTTAAGTAAACTTTCTGCCATCTTATGATATCCAGCTGTAGGTTTGATGGTCTGTTTCCATTTCTTTGAGCTCTGTGTCTGGCAGTTGTGAAAAAAAATGGTAACAGGATTCTTCAGCTAGTTTTGTAATGAAACTGATGAACATTTGTTAAAAGTATAATCCCACATTTTTTAAAATAATAATGAGATGGACTTAAATCATGTTGGATGAGGCAAGTTAACAATATTAATCGAATTCAGTCCTGCTGCTTCAAGGGCCCTGGATAATTCAGGGCTTTCTATTTCAGACACGCTGTACGTACAGCAAACAGGGCGGCACAGTGGCGCAGTGGTTAGCACCGCAGCCTCACAGCTCCAGGGACCCGGGTTCGATTCCGGGTACTGCCTGTGTGGAGTTTGCAAGTTCTCCCTGTGTCTGCGTGGGTTTTCTCCGGGTGCTCCAGTTTCCTCCCATGGCCAAAGACTTGCAGGTTGATAGGTAAATTGGCCATTGTAAATTGCCCCTAGGGTAGGTAGGTGGTAGAGGAATTGTGGGGATGTGGTAGGAATATGGGATTAATGTAGGATTAGTGTTGATGGTCGGCACAGACTCGGTGGGCCGAAGGGCCTGTTTCAGTGCTGTATCTCTAATCATTCTCATGTAAGAGCTTCCTGTGTATAATTTCTGAACTGCCTGTAAATAGGAATTTGCCGCCCTGTTTGTAATGTTTGAACTGTTCATAAACACAGATGTATACAGAAGATAGTATGGAGAAATGTTCTCCACAAAAGTTTATTTAAAGAAAATATTTGCTTTCAGCACATGTGAGCCGAGCACAAATATTCTAATTAAAATTTTACGTTGCCTGTCAAACATGACCTCTGTGAGCTAAAGACTCCAATTATTTGTTTATTTGAAAAAAAAACCTACAAGGTCTATAGCCAAGAACGGGTCAGTTAACTGCCAAATGATTTGTTTTATATACAGAAGGTGTCAGACAAAAGCTGACTGCAATGTAAACTCATGTTATACACTGCATTGCTTACATGTCAGCCTTCCAAACTTTATTGCAAAGCTTAGTCCTGCAAACAGAAAACCAACATTTCTTCATACCTTAATTAAAACAAAATATGCATTGTGTACTAATGATTGAAGTGTCAGGCCTTCCATTTTATAAACCATTAGATTAATACCAATTTTGGAATATGATCCTAGGTAGTTCAGACCATCATGGAGGCCGGATATGTTGCCCGTTCAACTTTCTGATATGTCATCATTGATTACTTCTGGTTTTGCCCATGTAATTACTGTATGCCAGAGACCTTAATGCAGTCACACTGTCACATTATCACCCATAAAGGCAAAATAAAGCTGACAATCTAAAAGCACTGACAGTGAATATGACAGAACAAAATGAAGGATGTTCAAGAATGAATAAAACTGCAGTGTGGTCTAATCACAGCAATGCTAACTTTAAACTCACATTGCTATAAGCTAGAATCTCATTCATGTGCATCAGGTCAGGTGCCCTGTGGGTACAATGCATGAGCAGAAACACAGATTTACACACATCACTGATTAGCATATCTGGGTAAAAATCATTATCTGGTCCAAATATATCAAATCAAATCAGAGTCAGATAATGCAGAACACGATAGGAGTGAGTTGAATGAAAGTTCTGAATCAGTTTCCATTTTCTCTATCTGAGGTCCTTTATATTGTCCTGCAGTAAAGAATGGTCTTTGTGATCAAACTGTGCAGGTAGTGGTGGTTGTGACAGCTCTGCTTGTCTATCTCCACTGCCCCTAGGTGCATGGGAACAGAAGGCCTTAAGACAAGATATAGGAGATGGAAAAATCAAAATACAAAATTAAATGTCAACATTTATCAGCTTCTCTGCATCTACATAGAGACATAGGAACAGAAAGAGGCCATTCAGCCCCTTGAACCTGTTCTGCCATTTAATGAGAGCATGGCTGATCTGCATTTGTTGGTACAGTAACCGTATATGTTCCTGATTCAATGCATTTCACTTTATATAACATCAGTCATTCATACTCACGAACCCAGAATCTCTCTCTTTGGCCTCCTTGTCTCGAGCGACAATGGATAAGCGCCTGGAGGTGGTCAGTGGTTTGTGAAGCAGTGCCTGGAGTGGCTATAAAAGCCAATTCTAGAGTGACAGACTCTTCCACAGGTGCTGCAGATAAAATTGGTTGTCGGGGCTGTTACACAGTTGGCTCTCCTTGCACTTCTGTCTTTTTTCCTGCCAACTGCTAAGTCTCTTCAACTTGCCACACTTTAGCCCCGCCTTTATGGCTGCCCGCCAGCTCTGGCGATCACTGGCAACTGACTCCCACTACTTGTGATCAATGTCACAGGACTTCAATTCACGTTTGCAGACATCTTTAAAGCGGAGAAATGGACGGCCGGTGGGTCTGATACCAGTCTGATAACATCCCCAGCATATAGACCCTACTGAGCCAGCGGCACGTGAGATGTCTTGGCCATGTGAGCCGCATGGAAGATGGCAGGATCCCCAAGGACACATTGTACAGTGAGCTCGTCACTGGTATCAGACCCACTGGTCGTCCATGTCTCCGCTTTAAAGACGTCTGCAAACGCGACATGAAGTCGTGTGACAATGATCACAAGTCGTGGGAGTCAGTTGCCAGTGATCGCCAGAGCTGGTGGACAACCATAAAGGCGGGGCAAAAGTGTGGCGAGTTGAAGAGACTTAGCAGTTGGCAGGAAAAAAGACAGAAGCGCAAGGGGAGAGCCAACTGTGTAACAGCCCCGACAACCAATTGTATCTGCAGCACCTGTGGAAGAGTCTGTCACTCTAGAATTGGCCTTAAAAGCCACTCCAGGCGCTGCTTCACACACCACTGACCACCTCCAGGCGCTTACCCATTGTCTCTCGAGATAAGGAGGCCAAAAGAAGAAGAAGAAATTAGAATGCTGGAATTAATATATCCATGATGATTCTATGGCCTGTTTATTAAAGAACATCAGGTCACAAATGAATTTATTTTGGATGAAGAATGAAGAATGTGCAATGTAAAACCGTGTCTGTTTTTTGTTCCATTTACTCACAGAGGCATGAAGCAATTATGTTGTGTTTCACTCTTTACAAATTAACATTGTGACATGGAAACACAATGGAATAATTAGGGACTAAATAACTTATGTTCTTGACTGAAGATTTTTATATTCTGCTCGTCAACCCACTCCCATCTTTGCTGCACATCTGCCAGTTTGTTTTGTGACCCACTAGAAGCTTGTTAACTTCTATTAAAATGCATGTTTTGTTTATTTTATGGTTTTATTGATAATGTCACTTTCTCAAATATATCTCAAGGCTTTATTTTCACTTTGATTTGTTATGAGAATCATAGAATCATAAAAATTTACAGCACGGAATGAGGCCACGTGACTCATCGTGTCAGCATCAGCTGACAAGAAGCCATTCAGCCTAATCCCACTTTCCAGCTCTTGGTCCGTAGCCTTGTAGGTTACAGCACTTACACTACTCCAGCTGTGACCTAACTAGTGTTTAATACAGTTCCAGCATAACCTCCCAGCTCTTGTATTCTTTGCCTCAGCTAATAAAGGCAAGTATCCCTTATGCCTTCTTGACCACCTTATCTACCTGTACAGCCACCTTCAGGGATCTGTGAACATACACTCCAAGGTCACTCTGTTCCTCTTGTTATGACCAGGTGAGAAAAGGGTCCAGGGGTTGGTTCTCAGCCTTTGCCTGGTTTAACAGTAACAGGGTTTAATTTTAAAAACACTGTTTTTAGCTTCCCCTCAGGGAATCCTTGTTCACTACTCTCCAATTGTAAGGCAAAGAAATCAACCAGACAAGTTTTCTTAGATTTAAACAAGAAAGGTGTAAGTTTATTAACCTTAAAACTCTAATTCGGTTAAAACAACTGCGAATGCGTGACACGACCACGCTAGCATGAATATGCAATAAACGCACACGCAGATAGAGATAGAAAAGTAGAAAGAATAAAGGGGAAAAGTTTGAAGCAATAGCTGGGGTTTATTTACTGTCCTTTGAGTTCGATATGGAGTCTTTGATTGCAGGTAAATCTTGCCGTTTTGTTGGGGTCCAGTGGATGCTTTCAAACTTGTTTCGACGTAGGAGTCTTCTCTGTGAAGGTTTAAGTGTCTTTAGTCGATCTGGAAATTCATGAGAGAGAGAAAGAGAGAGAGAGAGAGCGCTGGGCAGGAGAGAGGCTCTTTTGTCAAGTTCAGTTGCAGTCTGACCCAAATTGTTCTGTGAGCAGTTCAAAACCAAACCTGGGCCAGCAGGTTAGTCATGTGACTAGTTGTTTTTTAACAAACCTTTCGGCGCTATTGTGTATTCCTTTCATCTTAGCAGACACCCGCAGTGGGGGGGGGTGGGGGTGGGGGGGGGGGTGGCTGCGTGGGTGGATGCGGTTGGTGGAAATGGAATGCTGGCTTGTTCTACATTCAATGTCTGGTGATCAAAATCCATTTGGGTTAATTGGATCAGGGAGCTGTTCTATTGTCCCTCCAGGCAACTGTCTCTTAGAATGCGAGATGTTCCCAGCCACTGCTGTGATTTCTTTAAACAAGTTATCTTTTCAGTCCAGCAACAGTTTAAAATTAATGTTCATATGACAAAATTAATATTTTTGGAAGCTGGGGTCTTCATGACACTCTACAATTCTCAGTATCCTATCATTTATTGTGTATTTCCTTGCCTTGTTAGCCTTCCCTAAATTCATTACCACACACTTCTCCAGATTGAACTCCATTTGCCACTGTTCCACCCACCTGACTGGTCCATTTATATCTTCCTGCAGTTTATAGCTTTCTTTTTCATTATCAACCACACAGCCCATTTTTGCATCATCTGCAAACTTCTTAATCTTCTTCTCTTCTTTGGCCTCCTTGTCTCGAGACTCAATGGGTAATCGCCTGGAGGTGGTCAGTGGTTTGTGAAGCAGCTCCTGGAGTGGCTATAAAGGCCAATTCTAGAGTGACAGACTCTTCCACAGGTGCTGCAGATACAATTGGTTGTCGGGGCTGTTACACAGTTGGCTCTCCTTGCACTTCTGTCTTTTTTCCTGCCAACTGCTAAGTCTCTTCGACTCGCCATGCTTTTGCCCCGCTTTTATGGTTGCCCTCCAGCTCTGGCGATCACTGGCAACTGACTTCCACGACTTGTGATCAATGTCACACGACTTCATGTCGCGTTTGCAGACGTCTTTAAAGCGGAGACATGGACGACCAGTGGGTCTGATACCAGTGACGAACTCGCTGTACAATGTGTCCTTGGGGATCCTGCCATCTTCCATGCGGCTCACATGGCCAAGCCATCTCAGGTGCCGCTGGCTCAGTAGGGTGTATATGCTGGGGATGTTGGCCGCCTCGAGGACTTCTGTGTTGGAGATACGGTCCTGCCACCTGATGCCAAGGATTTTCCGGAGGCAGCGATGATGGAATGAGTTGAGACGTCACTCTTGGCTGTCATACGTTGTCCAGGCCTCGCTGCCGTAGAGCAAGGTTCTGAGGACACAGGCCTGATACACTTGGACTTTTGTGTTCCGTGTCAGTGCGCCATTTCCCCACACTCTCTTGGCCAGTCTGGAAATAGCAGTGGAAGCCTTTCCCATGCGCTTGTTTAATTCTGCATCGAGAGACAGGTTACTGGTGATAGTTGAGCCTAGGTAGGTGAACTCTTGAACCACTTCCAGAGTGTGGTCGCTGATATTGATGGATGGAGCATTTCTGACGTCCTGTCCCATGATGTTCGTTTTCTTGAGGCTGATGGTTAGGCCAAATTCATTGCAGGCAGCCGCAAACCTGTCGATGAGACTCTGCAGGCATTCTTCAGTGTGAGATGTTAAAGCAGCATCGTCAGCAAAGAGGAGTTCTCTGATGAGGACTTTCCGTACTTTGGTCTTCGCTTTTAGACGGGCAAGGTTGAACAACCTGCCACCTGATCGTGTGTGGAGGAAAATGCCTTCTTCTGAGAACTTGAATGCATGTGAGAGCAGCAGGGAGAAGAAGATCCCAAACAGTGTAGGTGCGAGAACACAGCCCTGTTTCACACCACTCAGGATAGGAAAGGGGTCTGATGAGGTGCCGCTATGCTGAATTGTGCCTTTCATATTGTCATGGAATGAGGTGATGATTCTTAGTAGCTTTGGTGGGCATCCGATCTTTTCTAGTAGTCTGAAGAGACCACTTCTGCTGACGAGGTCAAAGGCTTTGGTGAGATCAATGAAAGCAACGTAGAGGGGCATCTGTTGTTCACGGCATTTCTCCTGTAGCTGGTGAAGGGAGAACAGCATGTCAATGGCGGATCTCTCTGTTCGAAAGCCACACTGTGCCTCAGGGTAGACACATTCAGCCAGCTTCTGGAGCCTGTTTAAAGCAACACGAGTGAAGACCTTCTCCAGTATGCTGAGCAGGGAGATTCCATGGTAGTTGTTGCAGTCACCGCGGTCACCCTTGTTCTTATAGAGGGTGATGATACTGGCATCGCGCATGTCCTGTGGTACTGCTCCCTCGTCCCAGCACAGGCAAAGCAGTTCATGCAGAGTTGAAAGTATAGCAGGCTTGGCACTCTTGATTATTTCAGGGGTAATGCTGACCTTCCCAGGGGCTTTTCCGCTGGCTAGAGAATCAATGGCATCACTGAGTTCCAATTTTAGTTTTAGTTTAGAGATACAGCACTGAAACAGGCCCTTCGGCCCACCGAGTCTGTGCTGACCATCAACCACCCATTTATACTAATCCTACACTAATTCCATATTCCTACCATATCCCCACCTGTCCCTATATTTCCCTACCACCTACCTATACGAGGGGCAATTTATAATGGCCAATTTACCTATCAACCTGCAAGTCTTTTGGCATGTGGGAGGAAACCGGAGCACCCGGTGGAAACCCACGCAGACACAGGGAGAACTTGCAAACTCCACACAGGCAGTACCCAGAATCGAACCCGGGTCCCTGGAGCTGTGAGGCTGCGGTGCTAACCACTGCGCCACTGTGCCGCCAATGTGTTGGCTGTACGTCCAGCTCATCCATCACTGGCAGAGACAGGGTTGCATTGAGGGCGGTCTCAGTGACAACATTTTCCCTGGAGTACAGTTCTAGGTAGTGGTCCACCCAGCAGTCCATTTGCTTGCGTTGGTCAGTGATTGTGTCCCCTGATTTAGATTTGAGGGGGGCTATCTTCTTGATGGTTGGCCCAAAAGCTCTCTTAATGCCATCATACATCCTTCTGATATTTCCTGTGTCAGAGGCCAGCTGGATATGACTGCATAGGTGTTGCCAGTAGTCATTTGCGCAGTGCCTGGCTGTTCTTTGTGCAGCGCTTCTGGCAGCTTTAAGTGCGACGGATGTTAATTCGCTGGGGGCTTTCTTGTAGTTCAACATTACAATGCGCTTAGCGGCTATGACAGGTTCCAGCTCTTCAATGTGAGATTGAAACCAGTCTGCATTCTGCTTCACACAATTGCCATAGGTGGTCATTGCTGAGTCATAGATGGCGTCTCTGATGTGGGCCCACTTGGTCCCTGCATGCCCTGTGGGAGTGTTTTGAAGGGCTTTTTCAAGTGAATTTAGAAACTTGCGTAACAGCTGTGCATGAGAAATTCTGCTCGTGTTGATGCGCGGGCGGCCCTTCTGCTTGGAGTGATGCAGCTTCTTTGGTTTGAGGCTAACCTTGCTGCACACCAGGGAGTGGTCGGTGTCGCTGTCCGCACTGTGGAAGCTGCGTGTGATTTGAATGCTGTTTAAAGAGGCTCGCCTTGTGACGATGAGGTCCAGCTGGTGCCAACGACGTGATCTTGGGTAAGCTTCTTAATCATACCCCTTACATTCACGTCCAAGCAATTGATATATACCACAAAAAGCAAGGGTCCTGGTACTGAGCCCTGTGGAACCACACTGGAAACAGCCTTCCCCAGTCACTTAAACACCCATCGACCATTACCCTTTGCTTCCTGCCTCTGAGCCAATTTTGAATCTAACTTGTCACTTTGCCTTGGATCCCATGGGCTTTTACTTTCGTGAACAGTCTGCCATGTGGGACCTTATCAAAAGCCTTGCTAAAATCCATATAGACTACATCAAATACACTACCCTTATCCACCCTTCCTCAAAAAATTCAATCATGTTAGTCAGACAGAACCTTCCCTAACAATTCCCCTGAGTTAATGGACCAAACATGAAAGTCAGATGTGAAATTTACACAAAACCTCCCAGCTCAGACCATAAAGCTAGGACTCCCATCATTTTATGGTTTGGATTTCTCCACTCCCTCAATATTCCTCTTTCTCTTTCAATCCACAGTCTTTCCAAATCCAAACTTGGTGCCATCTAACCATTACCTGATTGGTCTCATTTTCTCTCCCACTCTTGGTGGTTTCTTGCATTATGGGCCTTGACCAATAAAGAAATGAAAATAATGATTTGATCAGATCTCAGTTTCTTTCAACTCATGGGCATCATTGGCAGGAAAAGACTTTTCTCCATCTTTTTCTGAGCAAGCTTTAGATCTGGAAGCCAACAGGATATTGAACAAGAGAAATGTAAAAGGCCATAATTCGTCACGAGTTTTAGCAAAGTTTCCTGCATTGTGGCAATGTACTTAGAATACAGCTTGAAGCCTCTTAATTCAGAACATCACCGTGGAGACTGACATTCCCTCTTTATCTAAAAACTTCCTATTAACCTGTTAAAGTAACATTAAAGAATCTATACTGATTAGGGTTAATGTACTGAGCCTCAGTGACATATTCCACACACTCTCTCAGTGCCAATCTGCAGCCAGAGGAAAGTAATAACTGCCCATGCCTCCAGTGTTCCTGCCTCTCGTCATTGAACTTACCCTCCCATACAGTATTGTTTCCACCTGGCCAACATCACCCAGTAAATTTAGCCTCAAATTAAAGTGAGATAAGGGTTATTAAAAAGTATATGAATGAGCACAGTACAGAGTAGTACGAGCGAGGACTGTAGTTCTGTATGTACGGATTATTTTCTTCCAATTTTTAAAATTTTGTTTCAGTTATATATTGCATGGAACTAACTGCAAAGAAAGTTGTGAATCAATGCCACGTTTGCTGCAAGTTGTCCTGCTGCATGGTCCTCCGAAAACTACTCTCCTTGGCCTTTCAAGAAAGCTAGCCAAATGAATAGATGGAACGGAGTGACAAAGCAGGACCCTTGCTACCATGGATAATGTTTCCTTTGTGAGGAGCAGGATCAGCAGCTCAGGATCAGCAGCTCAGGAGTGTTACAATAAGTACGTGTCTCTACCAGAGCTGTGATTAAGAAAATCAGAATGGTCTTAAAGGAGAACTCTCACTGCCTTGATAGCATTCTGTCTAATCTGTTTCCTGCTGCTACCAGGGTTACTGTCTGTGTTTCTGTGGAGGAGGACGAGGCACCCGCTGGTCCTGGCCAACTTCTGAGGTGGGATACTGACACAGACACCAGACTGCCACATGTGCTACTGATGTCTGCAAAAGAGCAAAGCCTTCCATCATTTTCTCACCAGTGAGGGGTGTACACTCCTGCCAGCTGCTGAACGCCCTTGGAAACTATTTTTAGAGCCTGCTCGTAGGTGTAATGCTCCTTGAATATTCTCCTGTTCATGGGATCTGGGTCGCAGGACTCTGGAGCCAGAGCCAGCCCTCTGTTGGGAAGGTTACACCTCTGGTTGCCTTGTAAATCTCCCGCTGCCATATCCTCACTTAAACAATCTACATCACCACAAGTGACCGTATCTGAGTTGATGCAGGGGAGTGAAAAGCAGTGATGCAGGGGATGATCTGGATGGTTTTGGATTAGAGGAACATGGGGCCAAGTCCTGCTTCAGATATGTTTGTGTGGCCTTGAACTCATCATACTCCTATTTTTCATCATCCTCATCATTGTCATCATGGAAAGCAAAAATAATGTCTACCCTCCTCATTAACATAATCTCTTTTCAAAGAGGACAGAAGTGTAGAATAGGTGAGTATAACCTCTTACCCTAAAGCAGTCAGTGAAGGATGAGGAAGCTTCTGGCTGTCTGCTGCTACACAGGGATGTATCGTCAATTGTCTGCATTTACACCCATTAACCTACAGTCTGCTCCTTCCCACAGATCGCCACATGTCCCATGGTCAGAACTGAGTGCATGTCAATCAGTGTGATGGCTTTCTCCTTGTACAGGGCCAGTTCTTCGAATGTTTGAGATACCCATCAGACTATTGATGTAATAGATCTGCTGGTAGAAACCTGTAGAGGAAGGGCTTTCAAGATTTGGCTTGCAAATAATTCTGGTTGAGGAACTTGGTGACACATCCGGTAATACATGCAGAGTTAGTGAACTCTTTAACCACAATGCAATGTGAAGAATGACTAATGCAATCATTCATTTCAGAGGATGAACAATCTGTTGGTGTCCATGATACCCAAGACAGAAAAGGGACAAAGTGTGTGACCTAACTTAGCCTTGAAATTTTTCCATCTACAATTCTGGGAGTGAGAGAAATGTTGTTGATTGCCACTGACACCTCCCTCCACAAGCCAGTCATAACATTTTACTAAGCTCCCCCCTGACAGTTTTTGATCCTTGCTGCATATCAACCAGAAAATCAGCCTCATTGCAAAGTTGGGACTCTCCTTTTTTACTTCTTTCCAATTAACTACTCACTTCTTTGCATCTTCCAGTGGAAGACATTCTTTGAAAGTGTCACAAAGTCTCATGTGAGCCATCTAGTACAACTACTTGACAGCCAGGTAGGTCTTGTTAGAAGTTTACTGACTGTCTGCTGCTGCCCCCCTGCTTTTGGGCACTGCACCACCGCACCCCTCCCACCCGCCACCCCCCCCCCCACCCCCTCCCCAGGGCAGTTACACAGAAACTGCCTTCAGTTAACCCCAGTGGGGATCCAAATGAGTTGACCCGACAATTCAGGATGGAGTTCTATGCTGGAGTGGCTTGGCAGATGGTCTAATGGTCTCATGGAATTTCCAGGTGTGTGTTTGTAGATCTTGTGCTATTCAATTATGGAATTAACAAAGCATGTGTCCTACCATCTTACAGCAATTAATTAAATATATCATGTTCACAAATTGCCTGTCTGTTGGCTCCTAAATACACCAGTATCACTACAATAAAGATAATCCAAAATTGACTACCTTACAATTTCTCAGAACAAAATCTAAAGCCGAGAAAATCTTTGTCTATATCTCAATGTACTAATCAACTTTCTGACATTGCAATGAAAGTATTCCTACTGTTCTAGGGTAATTGCTATATTTGTACAGTTTCGTCACATATAGGAAAATACTTTGGTATATTTAGGGTTGTCTAGAATTTTTTAAAAATGGTTTAATTTTTAATATTTAATTTCCTTTAAATGGTGGTGTCAAGAAAACACTATATGCCAAATGAGAAATATTAATTCATCGGTTGGAAACTTACATTAGACTTTCAATGGAGAAAATCCTACAGTTAACTTTTAAAAAAACATTAGCAGCCAAGATGGCCACCTTTGCACATTCCAAGGCCCAATCAGAGCCAGAAGTCTGAGAGGCCCAATCAGAGCCAGAAGTCTGAGAGGCCCAATCAGAGCCAGAAGTCTGAGAGGCCCAATCAGAGCCAGAAGTCTGAGAAGGCCGAGACCTAGAACAATGGCTTGCTTTAAGTAATTGAATTACCTAGGATTGCTTCATTAGCATGACAGTGAAGGCAATCCTGCACATTGGGCTGGATTTTAACAAGCCCTCGACGTCGTGATCTGTGGCGGGGGGCGGGGGGGTTGGTGGAGGGGGCAGGGGGGTTGCTGGAAGGGGCGAGTGGCCTGAAAATGGCTCCGGATGAGGCCTCGACACCAAGAGGGTCTGGCCCGATCCTCCTGGCGGGGAAAATGCTCCGTGATGGCCACCCCACCACTGGGCAATGGGACCACAATTTAAATATGAAAATCAATAAAATTAATAAATTTAAATGCACTGACTTTCAATCCAGAGGGCCCGTCGCGATCTTCGGTGCAGTGGCCTGCACTCCTGTGCCTTTAGATCCCCAAACAGGGAAACGCAGTGCCACACTGATAGGGAGGGAGGAGGAGGTAAATGAGCTGCCGCGTTTAAGATCAAGGTGGGCCCGCGCGGGCAGGTCACTATTTTTTGAGCTCGCCACTGAGATCAATAGCGGGCTCTTAAAATCCAGCCCACTGACTTTGAAAGAACAAACCCTTCTGAGTGTAAATACAGCCATCCTGGGGCCTATGGAGCCAATTCTGAACCTTGTATTTTTTTTTATTCATTCATGGGATGTGGGCGATGCTGCCCAGGCCAGCATTTATTGCCCATCCCCAATTGCCCTTGAGAAGATGGCGGTGAGCTGCCTTCTCGAACCGCTGCAGTCCATGTGGTGTAGATACACCCACAGTGCTGTTAGGAAGGGAGTTACAGGATTTTGACCCAGCGACAGTGAAGGAACGGCGATATAGTTCCAAGTCAGGATGGTGTGTGACTTGGAGGGGAACTTGCAGGTGATGGTGTTCCCATGCATCTGCTGCTCTTGTCCTTCTAGGTGGTAGAGGTCGCGGTGGTAGAGAATGCAGCACCAGACAAAACCAACTCCTCAACAGAAGCCAGATTAAGACTTCCTAACATCAGTGTAACAAATTCTATCCCACCCAAGGTGACCCATTCTGCTACATCCAAACTGAACATTCCCTCCAGGAACTAACCACATTCAAAAAAACTCCAACATGAACCAACCCTCTGCAATAAGACATGTTTTCATTCCTTTCACATGTTGGTGAACCACTTTAGCCCAAGAGACTTGAGGTCATGGGACTTCACCAGCACTTCACATCTGCAAATCTCATTAAGCAGATCTCAATGTTTAAGAAACCACACATATCTGTAACACATCAGTAGATTATCATTTGCAGCAAAATACTCGATTCATCAACAAGGAAAATAATAAATTTTTAAAAATCAAATTCAACTGAAATAGCCTCTACTCGAATATGATTCATAAATATAAATAAATATAAATATGCAAAATATGATGCATAAAGCCTCAAAAACATTCTCTAATATAAAACAAATAAAGATCATTGTTTCTCTCAAATGTCAGAAATTACTGTTAGAAATTACTTAGCCTAAACATCATTTATCAACCTTAGTAAATATTAGGTTTCTCTTGCTGAAGTGTCAAGGGCAGATTAATATAAATGAGAGCATTCATTTCATTGGCCTCACTAAAAGGACAAATCTTTATTCCACTGTAATTGTGATGACTGCAGTTTGGCCTCTCTCACTTATTCCTTCAATGGCTGCTAAGATTAACTGAACAAGCTGCAAGATTCAGTGTTGAAGCATCAATGTCAATTTGCCTGGTAAACCCTCTACCCCAAAAAGTATAAACTGCACTGATTTTAACAGCCATTGTTAATAGGAACAATTTTGCAACATTAACTGAAATCCTCTTAGCTATGTTCTCTGCTTATACCATATACGGTAAACCAAGGTAACGTAGCATCATCAGTTGCCATGGGATACTTAAATCTTTCTGCAGGTTGTCAAGGATACTATTCACTTGAGTCAGAAAGCCACTGCAGGCGCTAAACTGTCTGAATGAAGCAAATGTTGCATTGATTAAATGGAAATATTGTTTCAGCAGTATTGTTGTGGATGGATTCAGGGATTATAAAGCTAATTTATGCAAATTGCAAAGCACCATGCATGGCTCAAAATTACCAACCAGATCCCACTAGTATTACTGACAAAGGGCTGGAAATCTATGTTCAAACAAAGGTGCAATCATATCTAATACAGAAAGCTAACCTCGAAGGATTGTGATTTGAACTGAAACAGAATATAAAAGTTCTATTCTCTTTATTCTCAGGGGATGTTGAGAATTAAGAAGATTTCCACAATTAATTTAAGTGATTATTTTCTTCCAGTTCATTCAGGGTACAAGAGAAGCATCTTAAAAGGAAACCTCTCCATAAACAAAATATTCCCTTTGTGCGTGGGTCCTATTATTGGCTGATTTCTGCAGCATGGAATGCTGCAATTGGTCCCCGTGCTAACGAGGTGAGGAGAAGGGCAAATACGACCTTGTGCCCCCCAAGCCACTGGGCCACGATTCCTGCTCCTGATCGTGATTCCACAGAACCATAGAAAAATTACAGCACAGAAGGAGGCCATTCAGCCATCATGCCTTCGCTGGCTGAAAAACTAGCCGTCTAATCTAGTCCCATCTTCCACCACCTGATCCCTAGTCTTGCAGGTTCCAGCACTTCAGGTGCATGTCCAGGTTCCTTTTAAATGAGTTGAGGGTTTCTGCCTCCACCACCAATCTGGGCAGTGAATTCCAGACACCCACCACCGTCTGGGTGAAAATGTTTTTCCTCATGTCCCCTCTAATCCTTCTACAAACACTTTGAATCCTTGCCCCCTGGTAATTAACCTCCCCGCCAGGGAAAACAGGTCCTTCCTGTCTACTCTATCTAGGCTCCTTATAATTTTGTACACCTCAATTAAGTCACCCCTCAGCCTCCTCTGTTCGAAGGTAAACAACCCTAGCCAAACCATTGATATCATTCTGGAGTCTACAGCTATCCTTTTCACCATCAACTACACAGCCAATTTTTGTGTCATCAGCACATTTCCCAATCGTACCTCCACATTTAAGTCCAAATCATTAATACATACCACAAACAGCAAACTGCAGTGACTCCCATTCTCCTGTAGAAAAGGACAAGTGCCTAGAAGTCCAGGTGAGGACAGGACTGGATTTTAACAGCACAGTCTGAAATAGTCTGCCAATGCTCACTACCTAAACTGACAGTCAATCATTAGATCTGGGTTAACTAGCGAGTGTCAAATAGTAACAGGGAAAATGAGACAAATGTAGATTTAATTTCTTACATTTGTATTTCTTAGCATTTTATTTGTTTGAAATCCTGTGATGGAATATAGGTATAATAGGCATAATTAAGTAGAATTTGGAAATAGTTGGTGTATTATGCCTTTTAGAGTAGAGATTGAATAAATGGTCAGTTTTTAGACCACACTGAAGTTCCCCTTTAAGAAGGTATAGTTGAACATTTCAAGGTCCCTGTTTGAATATAATTTCTGTTGCCAGGGAATTGGAAGATAAACACACACCTTGAAATATCCTGTGTGACCTCAGTAAGAGGTAGCAATAAACTTAATTGGTTTGTGCAGACAGGTCAGCTCCAGAGGTTGCTTTGGGGTACCATGAAAAAGGCAAATAACAATAAATGGAATGTACACACAGGAATGAGAAAGGTTAAGTAAACACAATTATAAACATTTTGACCAGATAAAAGCCCATAATTTCAAATTCCAGTAAATCATTAAGTGGAAATGGTAATTAAAGATATGGATTTTAAAAGGAACACAGGAAGGTCACATAAATGCTGGAAGTCATATGACACCTTAGAAATAGTATAAAAATGAGAGGTTTTGAAAGCGAAGTTTAGGGGTGTTGTATCCTCAAACAACAATTCTCATCCCATGCCTTGCTTGGGAGATTTAAGTTAAAAGTTTACTTTACATTTTGATGGATATTCTGGTTATTCTAAGATAATTTTACTATAATATTAACAAGGTTAAACTTTTAGTTTCTATGTTAGAAATAAGAATATGTGTTACATCTCTCAGTAATATTTGATATTGTGATATACTTATCCACGTAAGAGGTTTATTGCATGTTAAATTCTTTAATAAATATATAAGTTAATAAATCGTCTCATGTAGTATTCTGCATACAACTACAAGAACCCTCCCTCTGTGTCTCTTTAAGTGGAGAGATACGTATTGAAGAGAGTTTCCCAGACCCTTATAATATTTGGGATATTTATGACTTAGCCATAATATTAAAATAGGCTATCCGAAAGATGGTAATATTCTCTGTTAGTTTTCTTTCTTTAAGGGAAAGCTAGTACAATTCTTTGGACCCAGATAAGTGTCTGAGAATTTGTCTGGTTTGAACTTGATTAAAAGAAATTCATAGGAATGTGCTCCTGATTTGGTTTAATCCCTATAAGGGGTTAAAGTCATAAATCACTTCAATCCCTCCATTCCCCACAGGCACTGTTAACACTATTTCATGATTATCCGACAGGAGGGTGTGTTTCTGCAGCACAGACACAGGTCTATTGAATCCTCCTTGACCAGCACTGACAGGAGGCATCACCTCACTCTGTTCCATTGGGTAATCCGACCAACAACTAGCAAACATCATCTGACTGTAAGAAATGGATCTGAATGAGAACCAACACTGAGATTGAAGGTCCGATTCTCAACCATTCAAGCTATTGGATGGAAAAACTTTTCCAACAAAATGCTTCAAAAACAGAGTTTTCATTAACATGACGTGTGAGGACATATAAGATCCTGAGGGGTCTTGACAGGGTGGATGTGGAAAGGATGTTTCCCCTTGTGGGAGAAACTAGAACTGTTTAAAACTAAGGGGTTGCCCATTTAAGACAGAGATGAAGAGAAATCTTTTCTCTCAGAGGGTCGTGAGTCTTTGGAATTCTCTTCCTCAAAAGGCGGTGGAAGCAGAGTCTTTGAATATTTTAAAGATAGATTCTTGATAAACAAGGGGTTGGAAGGTTATCGGGGGTAGGTGGAAATGTGGAGTCATCCGTTCAGCCATGAACTTATCGAATGGCGGAGCAGGCTCGAAGGGCCGAGTGGCCTACTCCTGTTCCTAATTCGTATGTTCGTATGTAACTAGTGACTTGAGAGGAGGGGTGGGGAGAGGTCAGTTAGATCTCTTTAGGGTTGTCACTCCAAGATGACATATCTGACAATGGGAGATTGTAATTGAGTTGATCCTCTGTGGCATTATTGCAGCCAGTGATGTCTGCAGTACCCTGGGCACTGTTAAAGAATGATCAGCCAGCCTGCTTTATTGATGGAGACGGGGAGGGATAGGCCTGCCACTTACATGGATTTTTCAGCAGTTTGGGTTGGAAAGTCTGAAGCAAAGTGGTTTCTGTGGCTGCAATACTTAGCTGACCAAAATAAAATGATATAATTTAGAGTTTGGCAGAAAGTTGGTTAAAAGTATATGCAGCATTAATGAATGGATTTGTTGAGCCAGTCACTCAGTTAGTGAAACTAACTCAAATATTACATTAAAAGGGCACATAATTATTTCAGAGGCTTGTCACTGTCCTTTAAATTATCAACCAACACCGGTAAATAATTAAAATTCCAAACCAGTGGATTAAAAATAAATGTGGATAGAATCTGGAGCTGATCATTTCCCTTTGCATGCTACATCATGCAAATGGATTCTTCAAAACTATTAGCAATCAAAATATATTTCTTTTTAATTTCCAGACATTCCAACATAATTTTGAGGCACTTTTAAAATGATGTGGTTAAGCATTAGACTAGCAGCACACGCCCAGTTAAATAGGTTATAAATCTGTCCAAAATTCCTACAATTTGTGCATTGAGTCAATGGGTCTATTTTCACTATGTCCACTTTCCTGCTAGCCCCCCATAACCCTTGACTCCCTTGTAGATTGAAAATCTGTCTAACTCAGCAACAGGCCAGAGAGAGGCTCTCCAAAATGGCACTGGAGACCTTATTGATGGAGATTGAGAGGAGGGGAGAGACCATGTTTTCCACAGGGGCCAGGAGGCCCTCAAGGCACCCCATGTGAAAGGAATGGGAGAACGTGGCCAGAGAGGTGAATTATCAGAGCCTGAGAGTGATGTAGGTTGAGGAAGTAAATCCTTAATGAACAACAACAAAATCTGGCTTTGAAAAACAGACAGTAAATGCTAAACATTAGAATATAAAAAAGTTGCCAGGTCCAAAACCATATTGGTAAGGAGAGGGTGAGACAATATCTCAGTTCAAACGTTTGCTTTCCTGATGTCAAAAGTCTGATCCTGCCCTGATCCCATGTGCACACCTTCCAACAAGGCGGCACAGTAGCACAGTGGTTAGCACCGCAGCCTCACAGCTCCAGGGACTTGGGTTCGATTCTGGGTACTGCCTGTGCGGAGTTTGCAGGTTCTCCCTGTGTCTGCGTAGGTTTTCGCCGGGTGCTCCGGTTTCCTCCCACAGCCAAAAGACTTGCAGGTGATAGGTAAATTGGCCGTTGTAAATTGCCCCTAGTGTAGGGAGGTGATAGGGAATATGGGATTACTGTAGTGTTAGTATAAATGGGTGGTTGTTGGTTGGCACAGACTCGGTGGGCCGAAGGGCCTGTTTCAGTGCTGTATCTCTAAATTAAAATAAATAAATAAATAACAAGAGTCATTGGACAGTAATCATTTACTCAGCCAAGAGACACAGAGAACAGTTGTAACACCCCAATTGCCACCCTGACTGAGCACCAACCAGGAATCAAGTACAGAACCTGCACTGAAAACTGTAATATAGTGCTTTCACATCATAAGGCACAGACATAAATTGTAAAAATGGATCTTTATTAATTAAAGAAAAACATTTTGGTTTGATGCCTCAGGTCCAGACTAGTTTCCGACTGCCCGTTCAAAAAATTGGGCTATCTGATCCAAAGACAGACAGCAGGCAAACTGGCTGAGGAAACATAAGCCAAGTTAGTCCATCCCCATCAATAGTGATTTCTTCCAACGGTTGTGTCAATGTTTATACCACCAAGGATTTCGCTCAGTTCCATAGGTGAGTACTGATGGGAGTAGGGCTGGAATCTTATCCACATAGCCATCCTTGTGGTGGAACTGGATGAGTTGACATAACTCAGTTGGTCAAATAAAAGACACTACAGCGATTTCACAGACTGAATTACCCAGAAATATCTAGGAAGTTTATACGTGTATCAACAAACACATTAGAAAAATATTCAACATAATACAAGTTTAAAAACCTTGGAAATAATCTCAAATAATATTTCTTACAAGATCAGTCTTGGCACTGAATAGAAAAAGATTTGGGCTGATTGATTGGAAAATAAATTACTTCTGGCAATGAACAATGGAATGACTATTTAGAGATATGGGATTAGGTTTCCAAGAAATCTGTCATTTGTGTAAATAGCCATGGAAATATATAAACTCACAACTTTAACACACATTTACACAACAATCTACCAGATGAAATCCTCGCTGATTTGCAGCAACAGACAAGCCTCAACAGCAAATGTTATAAAACTACGAACTGTGACAAATGCAGTTTGTGGTGACTCAGCCGGGGTCTTTTTATATTTCTGCTTAATATCCAAAATTGTCCCAAAACAGAGAACATTCACTGAACCCATTATTATCCCTTTTTCTCTATTTTCTTCATCGCTCTTGGACCCTTTTATCCTGCCTCCTCTTTTTCCTGTTACTCAGTCATGCCTCCTTTCACATCTCCATTCTCAGCTACTTTGCCGCCCTCCCCCCCATCATCACCAAAAGCCCTCACTATTCATCTACCTTCTTACTTTCCTGCCATTGTCCCCGACTTGACTCTCACTTGGATAAACCCACCTCTTCACTTTGTGTCTCTCTCAGTATTCTTCACAGGGTCTATTGAGGCAAGCCTCACTGCCTCCTTACAAACAGCAACACAAACTTCCCCATCCACTTCCAAAACTCTTGCTGCCCATAACATAACTTGCACCAAGTCCTGCTCGCCCATATCTCCTGTACTTGGCTGAACGAAGTAAGTGCCTAGTCCAACAATGCTTTGAATGTAAAATTCTAATTTTCATGTTCAATTCCTGCCATGGCCTTGTCCCTCTCTATCCTATAAAGGCAAAAAGACATGGCTTTCACTGCATGCCCCAAAGCCCTTTACAGCCAATGACATGCTGTTTGAACGGTAGTATCTGTTGTAATGTAGGAAAGTGCAGCAGGCAATTTTAGCACAGCAAACTCCCACAAACAGCAAAGTGAAAATGACCAGATAATCTGCTTTTGGGATGTTGATTGAGGGATAAATATTGGTCGAGAACACTGGGGAGAACTCCCCTGCTCTCCTTCAAAATAGTGCTATGGAATCTATGATACCCATCTGAAAGAGCACTCAGGGACTCAGTTTAACATCTCAAGACAGCACCTCAGACATTGCAGCACTCCCTCAGGCCTGCACTGGGAATGTTAGCCTGGATTGTTATTCTCAAATCCTGGAGTGGGACTTGAACCCTCAACTTTCTGACTTAAAAGGTGAGAGTACTACCAATAAAGTCACAGCTGACCTATAACCTCTTGATATGCTACAGCCCTCCAAGAACTGAATGTTCCTACAACTCTGGCTATTCATATATTCCCCACTATAAATAAAAATAAATGCTGGCCTAGCCAGAGATGCCCACATCCCACAAATGAATAATAAAACAAAACTCTCTTTGCTCCACCATTGGTGGCCGTGCCTTCAGCTGTATAGGCCCTAAGCTCTGGCATTCCCTCCCAATTCCCTTTTCTTCTTTAAGAACCTCCTTAAAACCCAACTCTGTATCCAAGATTTTAGATACCCATCCTAGTATCGCCTTCTTTGGCTCAAATTACTTTTTGGGCGACATTTTACAAGCTCATCCCTGATCTCGGTGGCACATGCCACACACACGGGTTTTACTCCGCAGAAATGCCACAATATTAAACACGGGGCTCATTTACATGGCTGGGGTAAACTGCCACCCATCCCCCCACCCGCCGATGATGTGTAGGGGGCAGGCGGTCTGTCCCCGGCAACGGCGTGCGGTGCCACTGCGCAGGCGCCAATGTCATTTTTAAAGGGCTTCCAGTCCTTACATTTAACTTAAATTTTTAAAGTCATATGCATTTAAAAATAATGAAAATAAAAAAGTGTGTCTAGCCCATGTCCCACAGCCCTAGTAACCAGACAGCTTATTCCTTGCCCTTTTCCCCCTCAAAGATACTTACCTTACATACCTGACCTTCCCCCACTCAAAGTTCAAAACCTTTATCCTGAATCCTTCCCACTATCCCCTACACCAATCATATTAGTTTGACCCCGCTCCTCCCTCCCACACTGAAATACTTACCTCCTGTCCCCTCCCATCGAGTGTCCTGCATCGGATCTCCAGATGGAGATCGGACGGCGTGGGAGTCCCAGCAACTGACAACAATATCGGAGTGGGACACCCGGTGGGAGCAGGTAAGTCATTAATACGTTACCTTACAAGCATTAACATATTTAAATTCGGCTCCCGTCACCGAGCAGCGGGAGGGCCAGCACGAGGCCTCTAAGCCACTGGCAATATGAGGCCAGGCCTTCCCGGCATCGAGGCCCGTGATGGGCCTCTCTCAGAGGCATTTTCCAGCACCTCCCACCACGACCCCCAAAGTCGGTGGGGTGGGGGGTGGTGGGAGGGTGTCAGATGGGTAAAATTCAGCCCAATTTGTCTCATTTCACTCCTGTGAATCACCTTCGGATATTTTCCAATGTTGAACATGCTACAGGAACAAAAGTTGCTGTTGTCTGTTGTGGCTCAGTGGAGCAATTAATGCCCAATTAAGGGCCTCATCCCGCCAACACCACAATTAACTAAGCAGCGGGTGGGCCTGTCGCCACATGGAGAAAGGCGAGCAAAACCATGCAGGTTGCTTGCCGGCTCCGGGATAGGGGATGGGTTCCCTCGTTAAAAGGCACTTATGTCTGAACCAGGGACCCGGCATCTGGAAGGAGGAGGCCCACTGAGAGCCACCCCCCTGACCTTGCTGCTGACCTTCCCCCGTGACCCCCACCCCGCAAGACCCTGCCTGCCCTGATCTACCTGCGGCCTGGGTCCAGCGTCGCTTCTCGGCCTCAGGTGGGTGCTTCACCGGCAGCAGCCTCCACCTCCGCAGTGGTGCAGCTCAGTTAAAGAGCTGTCAGCCTCTGATTGGCTGGCAGCTCGCAGAGGGCGGGACTGCCATCGCCGGGGTCCTTGATCCCATGGAAAGGCCAGCTGCTGTCCAATTATGTGCCTAATTGGCACCTGATTCATCAGGCACCCCACAGAAGGGATGACGAGGGGTTCTCGGCATCCATTTTTGGGGACATCGAGACCCCCATCACCCAGATATAATCCCGGCCTCTGTATCCACTCTATCAAAAACCTTTCATAATTTTAAAGACCTCTATTAGGTCACTCCTCAGCCTTCTTTTTTCAAGAGAAAAGAGACCCAGCTTGTTCATCCTTTCCTGATATATATACCCACACATTTCTAGTATCATCCTTGTAAATCTTCTCTGCACCCTTTCCAGTGCCTCTATATCTTTTTTATAATATGGCTACCAGAACTCCACATGTACTATCATGTACTACATGGAAATCGGGCTGGGCCCTCCCAGCATTGGACTCCATGGTGGGGCTCTGCCAGAACAATCCTCCGGCCCCCCCACCCCTGCTGCCGACGTCGTGGGCTTGGTAAAATCCAGCCCGTTAACTGTAGGGCTACGGACCAAATGCTGGGATTAGAATAGATGGATTGTTTTTCGACCGGCACAGATACAATGGGCCAAGTGGCCTCTTTCTGTGCCTTAAACTTTCTATGATTCTAACTCTGTTTCTCTCTCCACAGATGCTGCCGGACCTGCTGAGTATTTCCAGAACTTTCCGTTTTTATTCTAAACATTGAATGGGACAAGAGGCATTGACATAAAAGCAAAATACTGCGGATGCTGGAAATCTGAAATAAAAACAGAAAGTGCTGGGGTAACTTGGCAGGTCTGGCAGCATCTGTGGAGAGAGAAGCAGAGTTAACGTTTCAGGTCAGTGAGGCATTGACATCCTTGCATCATTTATAATGAATGTTAATACACCTCCTTTGGGATAGGGGCTTCCTACAGTTGTCACTTCCACCAGAAAATCATCATCAGAGTTCCTAACGGTGGTTTACGACATTATGCATCCCCACCCCATTTTGAAAATCAGCTTGTCCCATGACTTACCCGCTCAGAAACTGGACTAAGAATTTCACTTCTGACCCTTAATATAAAATGTGACAAAATAGCCATAACAAAGTATGTTGAACATTTTTAGCTTTCTTTTTCTTTGGGGTCTTTGCTGAGGGTCCATTGCTAAGTGGACAATTGTTTTCCTTATCAATTAAATGTCCTCTATGAATTTTTACTTAGCATTTACTGCAACATTAAGTTGCAACTTCCCATATGTTTGCAGTTGTACATTTAAGGAAGCTACTCCTTAAATGGAATTATCTCACTCTTTTTCTTATAAATTCGTGACTCTCTTCTAGTTCTGGACATCTTGCACATTAAACAGCTACCAGAAAGGATTTAACCTGCTAAGGAAACAAGTATCACTTTTCTAATGTCTCACAAACGGGTGCTTACATGTGCATACTACTTTAAAGACCCTGTATAACGTAATTTGCTGCTGTCATTGTATGCATTTCGATTTACTGATACTTTAATTGACAAAAAGATAACAGTTTCATATTTTGTATGTCTCAGTATTGATTTAAACAAAAATTATAAAGTTCAGCATTTTACTATCCACTCATTTATTGTTGTTAGTCCAATATTTACAACAGTCCAACACATGCAATTTTGCTGAGAAGTGGAGCTCATTGTTAATGGCTGCAGTATGCCATTGCAAAGTTCGCCAGTACAGTCAGACTGGCTTTGTTACTTTACTGAGTGATTTATATATTCCCATTTTCCAATTATTAAGAGTTAATCCTGAAAAAAAAACTACTTCTGACTCAATTTTAACTGTGAAAAATATAGGCTGAATCAGAGAAACAGTGGCTGAAAAATACCATTAAACTTTAAAGTATCCAAATTATTCTTTGGTCACTGACTTTGCCAAAAGTATATCTTATTTTCACAGTAGGAACTTTGAAAGGCAAATCAGAATAGAAAACATATCAAAATTAAAGAACTAATTCACGCTGAGTATCTGAAAGTTAGAGAAATTTCAGTAAAATAATGCCATGTTCATCATTACAGCCACCCACAGAAACCTGGTAAACCTAAATATTTCTTCATTAGTTTGAGAGTGCTAAAAGTAGCATCATGCAGAGCTACAACCTTTAAAATTGAATTAAAAATAAAATGTTCACATATTTGAACACTTGCCTGTTTGAATATAAATTCTACAGATTTCTGCATGGCTTTGTAAATCTGTGACGTCTCAGATTCAAAGAACAAAGAATAGTACAGCACAGGAACAGGCCATTCGGCCCTCCAAGCCTGCGCCAATCTTAATGCCTGCCTAAACTAAAACCTTCTGCACTTCTGGGGACCCATATCCCTCTATTCCCATCCTATTCATGTATTTGTCAAGATCACTCCAGACTGATGGATATCTATCCGGAATACTACACATCGCGACAACAAATGTGCAGACAGACATTGACTACTTGTGCAAGCAAACAAATGCCAGGTATCTCATTAAATCAGTGTCCAACATAGTGATGAGAAAACAAGTCAATAAATTAATCTTCTCATTTAAAGCTTCTTCACAAAAATGCACATTTGTCATTGTTTTGATTAATAGTAAGATAAATTTTTAATGTCTTTATCTTTCTGAAATTCTCTCATCAGCCCCCCATGTAAGACAAAAATTTTAATGTGGCCTCCCCAAGCGAAAAAGGGTGAACAGCCCTGTTTTAACCTTTCAGTTCTGGTATATCCTAGTAGGACTTTTTTGCACCTTCTCCAGTGCCTCTAAATCCTTTATAGAATATAGAGACCAGAACTGTTCGCAGTTCTCTAAGTGTGGTGTTATGATCAGGTGTGAAAGGTGTCTAGGGTCTGTTACTATCTTCACCTGGTCTTATTGTAACAGGGTTTTATTTTAAATGCACTGTGTTTTGAACTCCCCCTTTGTGAATCCTTGTTCACAACTTTCCAATTATAAGGCAAAGAAATGAGCACAAACAGGCTTTCTTTGGTTTAAAGAAGAAAGATGAAATTTATTAAACCTTAAACTTCAACTCTAATACAATTAATGCCTACAGATATACGACACGCACACGCTAGCATGTACACGTGATACACACATGCAAATAGGGACAAAAAACAGAAGAAAAGATAAGTAGAACAGTTTGAGGCAATAAATTGTTACTGTTTCTCGAGCTTGCTGTACTCCTTGATTGAAGATATGGTCTTACATTTCGTTGGGGCCCAGTACTCTTAGTCAACCTTGTTCATGTAGGAGATTTTTCTCTCTCTGAGTTTACGTGTCTTCAATGGTTTCAATTCCATAAGAGATGAGCAGGCAGGACAAAGAACAAAGAACAGTACAGCACAGGAACAGGCATTCGGCCCTCCAAGCCTGCGCCGATCTTGATGCCTGTCTAAACTAAAACCATCTGCACTCCCGGGGATCGTATCCCTCTATTCCCATCCTATTCATGTATTTGTCAAGATGCCTCTTAAACGTCGCTATCGTACCTGCTTCCACCACCTCCCCCGGCAGCAAGTTCCAGGCACTCACCACCCTCTGTGTAAAGAACTTGCCTCGCACATCCCCTCTAAACTTTGCCCCTCACACCTTAAACCTATGTCCCCTAGTAACTGACTCTTCCACCCTGGGAAAAAGATTCTGACTATCCACTCTGTCCATGCCGCTCATAACTTTGTAAACCTCTATCATGTCACCCCTCCACCTCCGTCGTTCCAATGAAAACAATCCGAGTTTATCCAACCTCTCCTCATAGCTAATGCCCTCCAGCCCAGGAAACATCCTGGTAAACCTCTTCTGTACCCTCTCCAAAGCCTCCATGTCTTTCTGGTAGTGTGGCGACCAGAATTGCACGCAATATTCTAAGTGTGGCCTAACTAAAGTTCTGTACAACTGCAGCATGACTTGCCAATTTTTATACTCTATGCCCCGACCGATGAAGGCAAGCATGCCGTATGCCTTCTTGACTACCTTATCCACCTGTGTTGCCACTTTCAGTGACCTGTGGACCTGTACGCCCAGATCTCTCTGCCTGGCAATACTCAATGCTTTATATTTTTAAATGACAAATCTCTTTACAGTGATCTCAACATATTTCAAAGGCAATCATTTACAGAGAAATATTTTGACATCATAAGATGTTTTGAAATATATACAATTAATCAGCCAAATTATTTCAAAGTACTTGGTGAAATTCATGCCAATGGAAATATAAGTCTTCTGACACTTCCACAACTAATATTTCAGCAGGAAACAACTATCTGCAAGATCACCGGATTTTATAATGTAATACTTAATGTGTATATCCTGGCAGGACAAAATCACAAATGTGGCAGTCCGCTCAAAGGCAGAGCCCCCAAGTGTGTTGACACTCATCAAACAGAGGCAGCTTCAGTGGATCGGACATGTCTGCAGGATGGATGATGGTCACGTACCCAAGGACCTTCGGTATGGTGAGGTAGCTGGGGCCAGACGACCAGTGGGGCGTCCAAAGCTCCACTTCAAGGATTCTTGCAAGCATGACGTGAAGGCGCTAAATGCCGACGATTGCACTTAGGAGTCACTAGCTGGCAAAAGAAGGAAATGGTGACACATCCTGTGGACTGGTGTGCACTACCACGTTGACCAGTTGCTACAGCAGCTTGGCAACAGGCATCAACATCAAAAACAACAACTCACAGATTCACAGCGTCACTTGGCAGCTTCACGTGCAGAACTTGTGGCAGAACCTGCGTCTCAAGGATTGGCCTTCACAGCCATCAGCAAATGTGCACCAAGAGAAGACACCCCACCTAAATGGATTGTTTGCTGTTTGTCCATCATCTTTCATAGGTGGAAGGATGCCAACCAACTAAACCAAATAACAACATGAATGACAAGTTCTTAATCCCAAGCTAGCTCCTTAATTTCATATCTATTTACCAGGCAATTTTTGGCAAATTTAGCAATCTATTAGAAAGTTGTTCCTGTAGCAAACAAAACTGTATCTTCTGTTACAGAGATGAACCTGACGTCTGTTTAATAACCTCACAGAAATATTCCAGCTCCCAGCTCTTCTGTTGTAGCCTCTCCCATTCTTAGAACTCACGTTACAGCACAGAAGGAGGTCATTCGTCCCATCATGCCTGCACCAGTCTGGAGCATGTCATAGTTTCATTAAAAGCAGATATTATGAGTTTACTGTGTACTTTCACACTAGCTTCAGGTTACTAAGTGCTCCTCTCATGAAAATGTTTTGTCAGTGAGCTGTCCATGTGCTAATTCTAGTTATTTTCCAACGATCTTTCAGGAATTTACTTCCACTTCAAAACCTAATAAAAATTCAGTTTGGCTCCATCTTTCACCTGCAATTCTTGCATCATTGACACTGACGCCCTCCGGAATCAATGTCCCAATCACATTTTCAGATTGTTTTAATCAAGAACAGTCAGGCGAGTCTTCCTGACCTTCACAATAACTTCACTAAATATAAAATGTTTCTGTTAATTTCAAAAATTGGGTTAAGTCCATTAAGATTAGGAAAGAAATTCAATCTTTCAATCAGCAATAGGACATTTGGAACATGATTTAAAACTTTCCAAACTAAGATGAAGAACTGTAATCCATGAAGGCAATTCGATAATCTCAGTTTCAATCAAACTCAGAAACAAAAAGCAACATTGCAGAATTGCCGTGCTGCAAATTGTCAACAAGCATTCTTTACACTTCCACCCCAACTAAATGTACTAAAATATTTTGATTAGGGTTCACTAAAGAAATCCAATATTGCGATTAACGGTTTATCATTCCCCTGTCCAGTTAATCATTTCCCCAAACCTGCCGATGTTATGCTGAAGTTAAAATAATGAATTGTTGTTACACCTCAGCATAAATTCAATTTGTTAATATTGCATTTTAAGCAAGAGGAAGATTTGTTTGAGACCCATAATGTTTGGCACAAGTCGTTATTTTACCTGCAATAACAGGAATATTGACATTTTTAAGACGCGTTGTGAATTCCCACGAATCAATGGAGGAATTTGCACTGTTGTTGGAAGAACTCAGAGCATGTCAGGCAATTCCCAACAGCAACACATCTTTTGGATACTATTAAGGGAGCGCAGAAATAATACAGAATGTGATAATGTTGATTCTCAACAATGACAGAATTATGTCAGACTCTATGGGCTGGGTTTTTGGGCCCCACCGCAGTCAGGAATGGTCAGTGTGCCAGCTTCCCAACCCCCGTTCCAGAATCAGCCATTTTGGACAAGAGGCGTTCAGGGCCCCGAAAGGTCACCCAGCCTGCAAGAGGCGAGCGGGCAGTTAGGGTGATTAAGAGCCTTGTTAACTGGGGATTAAGGAGGCCGACTGGGATTTTCCAGTCAGTCTCCAGTTTCTCAGCACAATGGGGGCGAAGGTTAATTGCTTCGAGGTGGGCAACAAGCAGCAGGCCGAGATGCCAGCACTCCAGGCAGGCCTACAGGCCCACCCTGCCTGCCTGGGTGGGAGTGCAGCCAGAGGCTGCCCTGTCGAAGAGCTAGCCCATACACACCCACCTCACACCCCCTCCACCTCACCCACACCTCACCCTACCCCCATCTCACTCCCCACCTCACCACACCCACACCTCACCAACCCCACCCTCACTCCTCTTGTGCATCTGCACTTCCATTTACCCTATTATTGGTGACTGTTTCTATAGCTTTCCAGGTCCCACAATCTGGAATTGTCTTCTACAGCTCCTCTACCTCTCCAACTCCTTCTCTCCATTTAAAACCCTCCTCATAATCCACCTCTTTAAGCAAGATTTTGGAGACAACTCCTAATTGCTCCTTCATTAACTCAGTATCCAAATTCCTTATACTTCGGTGAAGTGCCTTAGGGACCGTGTTCGATTTTGGAGGTGCGATATCATTACAAGCTGTTTAGTTGTGTTGCTGCAATCACCCAGAAGTATCTATAGGGTTAATATTTAAATATGTTGAACAAGTTCCAGGTGTGGAAAATGCCTGGATTAAGAACTCAGGCATCAGTTTAGTTTGCACATTTTCGGCAGGTTGACCATTGTTAGCTTCAGGCCTGAGGCAGTTACTAAAGTGTAATATGATCCATAATCCTGTGACTGCCTCAAAATACAGAACATTTCTCGTTCTTTTTTTTAAATACTGCTTTAACTTATGCCCATTTTTTAGATAAGCCCAGCGAATCTCTTTGAGAAAGTGGGGAAAGTAAGGTGTCACTCGTCAGCTGTGAATAGAACAGGGCCCATCTAAGAAGAGCAGCCCAGAGATGAAATGTTGGCCACCAATATAAATGCTACCTCTACTACCACTGTGCACCTGAAAGCACTTCAGGAAAAGATGTGATTGATCGCACAGATTAATTAATTAATATAGCCCTTTAATTTTCAAATTAAACAGCAGAAGGTGGAATTTGAATTCAATTAATAAATCTGGAATTAAAAAGCTAGTCTAATGATGGCCATGAAACCATTGTCGATTGTTGTAAAAACCCATCTGGTTCACTAATGTCCTTTAGGGAAGGAAATCTGCTGTCCTTACCTGGTCTGGCCTACATGTGACTCCAGATCCACAGCAATGTGGTTGACTCTTACATGCCCTCAAATTGGCTAAGCAAGCCACTCAGTTCAAGGGCAATTAGGGATGGGCAATAAATGCTGGCCTGGCCTGTGACGCCCACATCCCATGAATGAATTTTTAAAAAATGTCCGTCACTATAGCCACCCTGAATGCAAGAAATGCACAAATCTTCCTCGCAGCAAGCATTGAGTCATAGAGTCACTTACAGCATAGAAGGAGGTCATTCAGCCCATTGAGTCCATACGGCTCTCCATGGAGCAATCCAGTCAGTCCCACTCCCCCACTCTATCCCTATAGCTCTGCAAGTTTATTTCCTTCAAGTACCCATCCAATTTCCTTTTGAAATCATTGATCATCTCCGCTTCCACCATCCTCATGGGCAGCGAGTTCCAAGTCATTACCACTCACTGTGTAAAAACGTTCTTCCTCACATCCCCCCTGCATCTCTTGCCCAAAACTTTCAATCTGTGTCCCCTATTCCTTGTACCATCAGCTAATGGGAACAGTTTTTCCTGGTATAACTTATCTAAGCCTGTCATAATCTTGTACACCTCGATCAAATTTCTACTCAATCTGCTTTTCTCCAAGGAGAACAACCCCAGCTTCTCCAACCTAACCATGTAACTAAAATCCCTCATCCCTGGAACCATTCTGGTAAATCTCCTCTGCACCCTCTCAAGGACCCTCACATCCTTCCTAAAGTGTGGTGACCAGAACTGGATGCAAAACTCTAGTGGGGGCCTAACCAGAGCCTTATAAAGGATCAGCATAACTTCCCTGCTTTTGTACTCTATGCCTCTATTTATGTAGCACAACATCCCATATGCTTTGTTAACCACTCTCTCAATATGTCCTGCCACCTTCAAAGATTTACTCACGTTCACCCCCAGAGCCCTCTGTTGCTGCACACTATTTAGAACTGTGCCATTAAGTCTATATTGTGTCTCCCTATCCCTTCTGCCGCCATGCATCACCTCACACTTGTCTGTGTTAAATTCCATCAGCCACTTGTCTGCCCATTCTGCTAGCCCATGTTCTTTTGCAGGTGGTTCATTATCATTCTCACTGTTTGCCACACCTCCAACTTTGATATCATTGGCAAATTTTGAAACTCTACTCTGTATTCCAAAATCCAAGTAATTTATATATAGCAAAAAAAGCAGTGGTCCCAGCACTGACCCTTGGGGAACACCACTGTCTACCATCCTGCAGTCTGAAAAAGAATCATTTACCACAACTCCTCCGCCATTTCCGCCACCTCCAGCGTGATGCCACTACCAAACGCATCTTCCCCTCCCTTCCCCTGTCAGCATTCCGAAGGGATCATTCCCTCCGCGACACCCTGGTCCACTCCTCCATTACCCCCACCACCTCGTCCCCGTCCCAGGGCACCTTCCCCTGCAATCGCAGGAGGTGTAATACCTGCCCATTTACCTCCTCTCTCCTCACTATCCCAGGCCCCAAACACTCCTTTCAGGTGAAGCAGCGATTTACTTGTATTTCTTTCAATGTAGTATACTGTATTCGCTGCTCACAGTGTGGTCTCCTCTACATTGGGGAGACCAAGCGCAGACTGGGTGACCGCTTTGCGGAACACCTCCGCTCAGTCCGCAAGCAGGACCCTGAGCTTCCGGTTGCTTGCCATTTCAACACTCCCCCCTGCTCTCATGCTCACATCTCTGTCTTGGGATTGCTGCAGTGTTCCAGTGAACATCAACGCAAGCTCGAGGAACAGCATCTCATCTACCGATTAGGCACACTACAGCCTGCCGGACTGAACATTGAGTTCAATAATTTCAGAGCATCACAGCCCACCATTTTACTTTCATTTTTAGTTGTTTTTTCTTTTTTCTTCTTTTTTTCTTTTTTACATTTTTTACAACCTTTTTTTTTTGCATTTATTTCATTTCATCTTAGTTTGTTCAGTTTGCTTACCCACTGTTTTTTTTTCATGTTTGCACTTGCTGCTGTTCAATATTCAGTCCATTAACACCCTATCAGTACTAATGCTTTGTCTTTCAACACACCATTAACATATTGTTTGCCTTTGTTCCATGACCTTTTGATCAGCTATGTTGCCTTGTCCACTCTACACCTTCTCCTTTGTTATCTCTTGCCCCACCCCCACTTCACTTGCTTATAATCTTTGACATTTCTAATATTTGTCAGTTCCAAAGAAGGGTCACTGACCCGAAACGTTAACTCTGCTTCTCTTTCCACAGATGCTGCCAGACCTGCTGAGTGGTTCCAGCATTTCTTGTTTTTATTTCAGATTTCCAGCATCCGCAGTATTTTGCTTTTAATTTACCACAACTCGCTGTTTTCTGTCCTTAAGCCTATTTTTGATCCAAGCTGACACTGACTCTCCTATTCCATGAACCCAAATTTTGTTAACTAACCTTTTATGCGGTACATTATCAAACACTTTCCTAAAATCTATATAGACAACATCCACCACATTCCCTTCATCAACCTTTTCTGTTACTTCATCAAAAAATTCATTTAGATTAGCCAAGCATTATCTGCCTTTTACAAATCCATGCTCACTCTCCTTAATTAACTCAAACCTCTCCAAGTGCCTATCGAATTTTTCCCTGATTATTGTTTCTAAAACCTTACCCACCACTGATGTTAAACTAACCGGCCTGTAGTTGCTAGAAATGTCCTTACACCCTTTCTTGAATAACGGTGTCACATTTGCCACTCTCCAATTCTCTGGCACCTCCTACTTATCCAGGGAAGATTGGAAGATTATGGTAAGCCCTTCCACTATCTCCATCCCCACTTCCTTTAGCAACCATTGCTCAGGTGCAAATGACAGGAAATCATTTATTGTCATAATTTTAATTTTGTTATAATATCCTTGTCAATATTACTTTTTGTATTTCTTTGTACAGTTCCAGTTGGTTTTGAACTCTGACTGTCAAATACATCTACTTTTTCACCTGGTTCCACTATCTATAACTCTGTAGGTGGTCCATTTGTTTCTATATATATATATATATATATAGGTATACCCACAGAGCTGTTAGGAAGGGAGTTACAGGATTTTGACCCAGTGACAATGAAGGAACGGCGATATAGTTCCAAGTCAGGATGGTTTGTGACTTGCAGGGGAACTTGCAGGTGGTGGTGTTCCCATGCATCTGTTGCCCTTGTCCTTCTAGGTGGTAGAGGTCGCGGGTTTGGAAGGTGCTGTCTAAGGAGCCTTGGTGCGTTGCTGCAGTGCATCTTGTAGATGGTACACACTGCTGCCACTGTGCGTCGGTGGTGGAGGGAGTGAATGTTTGTGGGTGGGGTGTCAATCAGGTAGGCTGCTTTGTTCTGGATGGTGTCAAGCTTCTTGAGTGTTGTTGGAGCTTCACCCATCCAGGTAAGTGGAGAGCATTCCATCACACTCCTGACTTGTGCCCTGTAAATGGTGAACAGGCTTTGGGCAGTCAGGAGGTGAGTTACTCACTGCAGGATTCCCAGCCTCTGACCTGCTCTTGTAGCCATGGTATTTATATGGCTACTCCAGTTCAGTTTCTGGTCAATGGTAGCCCCTAGGATGTTGATAGTGGGGGATTCAGTGATGGTAATGCCATTGAATGTCAAGGGAGATGGTTAGATTCTCTCTTATTGAAGATGGTCATTCACTGGCACTTGTGTGGCACGAATGTTATTTGCCACTTATCAGCCCATGCCTGGATATTGTCCAGGTCTGGCCTCATTTCTACATGGACTGCCTCAGTATCTAAGGAATTGTAAATGGTGCTGAACATTGTGCAATTATCAGCGAATATCCCCAATTCTGACCTTATGATTGAAGGAAGGTCATTGATGAAGTAGCTGAAGATAGTTGGGCCTAGGACACATTGCAGGGTGGATGCCAGTGTTGTAGCTGTACTAGAAAAGCTTGGCTCGGGGCGCGGCAAGTTCTGGAGCACAGGTCTTCAGTACTATTGCCAGAATGTTGTCAGGGCCCATAGTCTTTGCAGTATCCAGTGCCTTCAGTCATTTCTTGATATCACACAGAGTGAATCGAATTGGCTGAAGACTGGCATCTGTGATGCTGGGGACTTCAGGAAGAGGCTGAGATGGATCATCCACTACAAAATTATTAATGGGGCACAGTGGAGATGTGCTGAAGTGGTTGGCGTTCTCGCTGTCGGAGGCAGTCTGAAGGATGCTGATCCTTTTGGGGTCGCCTCCAACAAAAGCATAGGTGCCGACTGCAGGAAGGGAGTTCATTGGCCAAGTCACTGGGGCCACCCAACTCCCTGAAGCCAGTGTGCAGAATGCCTCATGCAGCAGATCTGTGTGTGTCACAGTTTGGAATCATCTGACTTCTCAACAGAAATGAGCTAGAAAAGAACTGCTTCTCACTTGCATTTTTAAAGTATATTTCATGTACACAAGACTCCGAGACACAAAGGCCCAGAAACTGGGGAGGGAGGAACCAATGATATGATTCAGGCTATTACATGATTTTACTACTGACTGCAGCAGTGACAGTATCAAAGTCACCAGTGAAATCCATGACCAGACAGAACCTAGTCTGACAATACCCAGGAAAGAACAAAGTTTGGATTTTATTTTAAGGTATTCTTGTTCACTGGGAGGTACAAGAGAGCGCCTCAGAGAGTAAACTGTCAACCTAAAATACATGCTCAAGTCTCTGGCGATGGGCTTGAACCCACAATGCCCTAACTCAGAGGCAAGAGCACAACTGGCAAGCCAGAGCTGACAGCTGTTTACACTTGCACTTGTTGACCCTTCACAAACTCCTCCTCCTCATTTCTATTATGCAGTGTGTTCAGAACCCCGAAGGGAATACCCATCTTCAGTGCCAATATTACACACAATCTATTTTATAACCCAATTTTATAATATTTTATATTATATCTATTTTATAATAACTCATGTGTGGGGCATTACAGATTTTACCCTTTAGTGTTCATAGTCTGTAACTTTTAAGCCAGCAGGATGTAAAGGAGCACAATAACGAAATTTGGTGAGACCGTATCTGTCTGGGTTGAAGCACCTGCCCTAGACGTCTAAAAAAAGGGCCCACATAACTAGCAGTGAGACCGACACCTGCATAGATTAGTCACAGGTTGTTGATCCCACTGCTAAACTGGTGTACCTTGCACCTGTTTTATGCAAGAAAACCTGAGCCCAGCACATACCAATTTCTACCCCATTAAGTGAAGGGAAAAAGTTCTCTGATTGGCAGAATTGCATGAATAGTCCCTCTTTGGCAAGATGTTCCTTTCCACTAGAGGCTGAACTTGTGACCTTCATATTATAAGGGTACAATTGGCTTTGATTGTGGATGGTGGGAAATGCGAGTCTGAGGCTTATTGTGCATTCAACAGGCCTCACTAGCCTGGCAAGACCTTTAGTGTGTTTTTGCAGCAATTGATGTTTAAATCAATTTATGGCTGTGACAAAATGGCATGGACTCCAGACAGCTGAGGAATTAAAGTGTGGATCCTGACTGATTAACACTTGTGCAGAATTGAACAATGAAGAGAATTCTTTCACACACTAAGAAAGAAGAATGCCCACATTGATTAGCAAAGCCCAATTTGTTCATTCTGAAACAGAAGAGGAGGAAAGCGCATCACTGTGCCTCTTAGCCTTTCTGTTGCCTTCCATTTAGGAGATTGAACATTCTGATGTTGGAATCATCAAAATATTTGAATGCAGCATAAATTATGTAATTCTTTTTTTATACAATCTTTTCACTTCTTGTATAGTTGTTGGCATAACATGTGGGTAAATATCCTTGCATCCTGCAACTTATAATGGATCTGTACTTAATCTTTCAAACGCACTTCAAAAGTTGTGTACACTTGTTCCCATTCCAATCGATGCATTTAACTGTGGGTCCATGGCTTTAAGACTAAAGTCTCCAGTGTATGTAAATCATTATGCCACTCCTGACCAATTAGCACTGACTTAAATCAGTATGAGAAGCTGTTACCAATTCCCAGAGGATAGATGCCAGTACAGCTCACACACTCCAACAATTGTCAGCAAAACAAAACTCACTCATGATGGAGTGAGGACATGATTCATGCTACAAGGAAATGCCCTTCATTTTGAGAGTGTATTCTCTCATTCCTGCTGTTTTATAGAGGTGTTTTGCTATTCCTTACAATGTTAATATGGAGCAGTGAACTTCAAGTGCACAACGGGGGAATAAATTACCTCCTAAAAGCTTTATAAATTTATACTACCGTCCTAGCTATTCAGGAAGCCAGGAGAAGTAAGAGTTGGATCCTTACAGCATCCAGACGAAACAATTTATGTTTCTTTCTAATTCTCAATCTTGGGCTGAGGTTTTTAAGTTCTAGTCACTACTCAATGACAGAAAATCCAGATTGTAATCTATAGCTTTAAATGTGAGTAAAGTAAATTTAAGCAGTAGGAAGATCAAATTGGAAGACTATTCAAATCCGGCTAATTCATTCTTGAATTTTACATCCAAAACCAATTTGAACTTGGCATCCAATCAACTAGAAATGAATTTAAAAATCGCTCCTAAGTGAGTCTCGCACTGTCACCAACATTGTACATTCACCAGGAGCTGTCACGGCTATCAGAGAATCATGACCCTGGGGAAAGTTTTCCTCTGTGAGCTGTATAACAATATCAAAATCCAGTTATAACAAACCAATTTATGATCTTGTTATCCATAGGGCACCAAGGGAATCTTCCACCATCGCACATTCAAAGCATGGTCATTATAATAGACTTACTAATAAAACTTCTAGAGATGTTTTTCCCTCAGGTAATATGTCTGAAACCACACTGTGTCACAAATCAAATCCCCACTAGCAGTGCCAAAGTCTTTTAAATGAGAAAATACACCAAAAATAACTAAATTAATGTAATAGATTAATTAAAAATTCACAGAGTGTATTATTAATTAATCAGAACCCTCACCTTTTACTTCACATTTGATTACATAATTACATAATGAGTCTTGATGACAGAATCAATTTAGTGTCTTAGCTACAAGTTTGGCAAAGAAAAAAAAACGGCCACAATTAATTTGGGCACATTGATGAACTGATTTAAAGGTTCCAGAAATATCTCTTTTTAAACAGAACACAATTTTCCTCCACCTCTGTAGGTGTTAACTTTGCCCAGGTGTCCACTCAACATATGTAAGCTCTGACAGTAACTCTAAGCAGGGAAGTCTGGATACTGAACAGGAGTAAAATCCCAGTTGGATTCCACTCCCTTACCCTGGGACACTGTACGAATTGTAACATCCCTACTTCTAATTAGCCTGCAATCCATTCACATAGGAGGGAATGGGATTAAAGCTTATGCCTTTCGTGGTTTATACGGCTCAGTTATTTTCTGAATAAATTCAATGAGTCAAAGGGCTGCGAGCATAAAATGATTTATTTTGATAATGTACCAAACCTTTATAAATTATGCCATAGGATGAACTTTGTACACATTAATGTCGATTATTTTTTTAAATTCATTCATGGGATGTGGGCATCGCTGGCCAGGCCAGCATTTATTGCTCATCCCTAATTGCCCTTGAGAAGGTGGTGGTGAGCTGCCATCTTGAACTGCTGCAGTCCATGTGAGGTAGGTACACCTACAGTGCTATTAGGAAGGGAGTTCCAGGATTTTGACCCAGCGACAGTGAAGGAACGGCGATATAGTTCCAAATCAGGATGGTGTGTGACTTGGAGGGGAACTTGCAGGTGGTGGTGTTCCCATGCATTTGCTGCCCTTGTCCTTCTAGTTGGTAGAGGTTGCAGGTTTGGAAGGTGCTGTCTAAGGAGCTTTGGTGCATTGCTGCAGTGCATCCTGTAGATGGTACACACTGCTGCCACTGTGCGTCGGTGATGGAGGGAGTGAATGTTTGTAGATGGGGTGTCAATCAAGTAGGCTGCTTTGTCCTGGATGGTGTCAAGCTTCTTGAGTGTTGTTGGAGCTGCACCCATCCAGGCAAGTGGAGAGTATTCCATCACACTCCTGACTTGTGCCTTGTAGATGGTGGACAGGCTTTGGGGAGTTAGGAGGTGAGTTACTCACCGCAGGATTCCTAGCCTCTGACCTGCTCTTGTAGCCATGGTATTTATATGGCTACTCCAGTTCAGTTTCTGGTCAATGGTAACCCCTAGGATGTTGATAGTGGGGGATTCAGTGATGGTAATGCCGTTGAATGTCAAGGGGACATGGTTAGATTCTCTCTTGTTGGAGATGGTCATTGCCTGGCACTTGTGTGGCGCGAATGATACTTGCCACTTATCAGCCTATGCCTGGATATTGTCCAGGTCTTGTTGTATTTCTACACAGACTGCTTCAGTATCTGAGGAGTCACGAATGGTGCTGAACATTGTGCAATCATCAGCAAACATCCCCACTTCTAACCTTATGATTGAAGGAAGGTCATTGATGAAGCAGCTGTAGATGGTTGTGCCTAGGACACTACCCTGAGGAACTCCTGCAGTGATGTCCTGGAGCTGAGATGATTGGCCTCCAACAACCACAGCCATCTTCCTTTGCGTTAGGTATGACTCCAGCCAGCGGAGAGTTTTCCCCCCGATTCCCACTGACCTCAGTTTTGCTAGGGCTCCTTGATGCCATACTTGGTTAAATGCTGCCTTGATGTCAAGGGCAGTCACTCTCACCTCACCTCTTGAGTTCAGCTCTTTTGTCCATGTTTGAACCAAGGCTGTAATGAGGTCAGGAGCTGAGTGGCCCTGGCGGAACCCAAACTGAGCGTCACTGAGCAGGTTTTTGCTAAGCAAGTGCCGCTTGATGGCACAGTTAATGACACCTTCCATCACGTTACTGATGATTGAGAGTCGGCTGATGGGGCGGTAATTAGCCGGGTTAGACTTGTTCTGCTTTTTGTGAACAGGACATACCTGGGCGACCTCTACCAACTAGAAGGACAAAGCAGCCTACTTGATTGACACCCGACCCACAAACATTCATGCCCTCCACCACCGACGCATAGTGCCAGCAGTGTGTACCATCTACAAGATGCACTGCAGCAATGCACCAAGGCACCTTAGACAGCACCTTCCAAACCCGCGACCCTTAACAACTGGAAGGACGAGGGCAGCAAATACATGGGAACACCACCACCTGCAAGTTCCCCTGCAAGTCACACACCATCCTGACTTGGAACTATATCGCCGTTCCTTCATTGTCACTGGGTCAAACTCCTGTAACTCCCTTCCTAACAGCACTGTGGGTGTACCTACCCCAAATGGTCTGCAGCGGTTCAAGAAGGCAGCTCACCACCACCTTCTCAAGGGCAATTAAGGATGGGCAATAAATGCTGGCCTGGCCAGCGTCGCGCACATCCCATGAATGAATAAAAAACAAAATTTCCACATTGCTGGGTTGATGACAGTGTTGTAGCTGTACTAGAACAGCTTGGCTAGGGGCTCAGCACGTTCTGGAGCACAGGTCTTCAGTACTATTGCAGGAATATTGTCAGGGCTCATAGCCTTTGCAGTATCCAGTGCCTTCAGTCGTTTCTTGATATCATGCGGAGTGAATCGAATTGGCTGAAGTCTGGCATCTGTGATGCTGGGGACTCCAGGAAGAGGCTGAGATGGATCATCAACTCAGCACTTCTGGCTGAAGATTGTTGCAAATGCTTCAGCCTTATCTTTTGCACTGATGTGCTGGGCTCCCCCATCATTGAGGATGGGGATATTTGTGGAGCCACCTCCTCCAGTTAGTTGTTTTATTGTCCACCACCAGTCACGGCTGGATGTGGCAGGACTGTAGAGATTAAATCTGATCCGTTGGTTATGGGATCACTTAGCTCCGTCTATCGCATGCTGCTTATGCAGTTTGGCACACAGATAGTCCTGTGTGGTAGCTTCACCAGGTTGACACCTCATTTTGAGGTATGCCTGGTGCTGCTCCTGGCATGCCCTCCTGCACTCTTCATTGAACCAGGGTTGGTCTCCTGGCTTGATGGTAATGGTAGAGTGGGGGATATGCCGGACCATGAGGTTACATATTGTGGTTGAGTACAATTCTGCTGCTGCTGATGACCCACAGCGCCTATTCAGAGACTGAAGCTATACTTCAATAATGTAATTTACAATTTAACATATTTTAATTATTGGTTGATATTCCATGTCAATGCTTTGGAGAAATAATGGACTGAATTTTATGCAGCCCGCAGGGTCTCGACTTGTGCCATAAAAGCGAGGAGAACCCTGCCTCGGCCATTTGGGGGATCCCCAGTTGCATTTTACAGCGCTCAGGCAATTAACTGTCCATTTAAGGACAGGGATCTCACCTCCAAGGACTGCCGGCCAATCAAAGGCAACTTAGCAGTCCCAGCAGCGCCATCGGGTGGGGGATGGGGAGGTGGCCACTGCTGGAACTGCAGCAGACCCCAGACCAAGAGTAGCCATGCAGCCCTGGACTGCAGGAAAGGGGGGCTGGGTGGGATGTTGATGGCAGGGAAGTCATTGGTAGCACAGCGGTGGCTTTTGCTGCTGGGTGTCCTCCACACAATGCCCAACCAGGAGGGTCCACTACCCACAAGAGCACAAGGAGACTGCCTGGAGTTACTGGGTGGCCTCTGCACATGATGGAGGACCGCCCCCGACCCCCCGCCCAACCATCCCCCACCACAACCCCACCGCCGCAGGGAAATGCCAATGGCAGTGGGATGATGCCCTTATATAGCCATTAACTGACCACTTAAGAGCCTGATTTGGTCTGCGGGTGGGAAAGCTGTCCTCAACCTTCCCTGTCCCTGATTAAATTGAATGGCGTCGTTATTTGATAGCCCCATGCTACCCCTGTTACCCTGTCTGTCCCTAGATGGCTGATAAAATTCAGCCCATTGGGTTTATTGGACTGATGATTATTTCCACATGAGCATGCCATTGGGTAGAATTTTCTCATGAGATTTAATTCCTGTCGGAGTCACTTGCAGCAGCTTTTCTACATCCAATTGCACAGAAATGTTGCAAATGCTGCCTGTACTTCATGCCCACTTGCTATTTTCCAGAACCTTGACGAACAAGCATTGTCCTTATTTTGAACTCATCCATGTCTATAATTCAGGACAAGAATATGACCAATATCTCTGTTAAACATCTTCCCCGTTTTGAAAATGGCAGATACTCATTTCACTGATCCCAATAGTGATAATTCAAAGCAAGGAGAATTGAAAATTATAGAATTTTGAGCTATAAATTAATTGAATTCCTTGTATCTGTCCAAATAATAGTTTGCAGCTATATCCTTATTTGAACATCATTACATGCAGTCAGCAAATTATCAGATTTAGGGCAATAGTTCATGATCATGTCATTGGTCTGGCATGGAAAACATAGGCTTGTGACCTGCAAATTATCAGCCAGAGATATACAGATGGAATTATTGTACAGTTTGTAGAATTGCTAAAACTTCATCCATAAATATATTGTAGCATTGCTATATAGATTTGAATGAATAACCGGGCATTCGCACCAAGATCATCCATTTGTTTAATGATGGCACCTGAACACTATGGTTGAATTTTGAAAGCCCGGAGGGGGCAGACTGCCTGTCCCCGATGACGTAGAGGGGGCAGGTGAGCAGTCCCCGTCAATGGTGTTCGACACTACCGCGCAGGCGCTGGCACTATTTTTAAAGGGCTTCAATGGGACAGGGCCTTCCCAGCATCAAGGCTGGTGGCAGGCCTCTCCCGGAGATATTTTCCAGGCCTCCCCACCATGACCCCCGACGTCGGGGGCTGGTAAAATTCAGCCCTATGTCTCAAAATTGGGATCGTTGCATCTATTTTGGATGCTGTGAGTGTTCTTTGACCTCCATGGTACAAGGACACACTTTTGGGATAAGAACATAAGAAATAGGACCAGGAGTAGAACAAATTGCCCCTTGAGCCTGCTCCACAATTCAATACGATCATGGCTGATCTTCTGCCTCAACTCCACTTTCCCGCTCACTCCCCCTATCCCTTGATTCCCTGTGAGACCAAAAATCTGTTTATCTCAGCCTTAAATATATTCAACGATGGAGTGTCCACAACATTTTGTGATAGAGAATTCTAAAGATTCACAACACATTGAGTGAAGAAATTTCTCTTTGGCTCAGTACTAAATGATTGGCTCCTTATCCTGAGACTGTCCCTATGTTTTAGATTCCCCGACCAGGGGAAACAACCTCTCAGTGTTTACCCTGTCAAGCCCTTCAGAATCTTGTATGTTTCAATGAGATCATTCCTCTAAACTCCAGAGGGTATCGACCCAATTCACTCAGCCTCTATCATTGGACAACCCTCTCATCCCAGGAACCAATCTAGTGAACCTTCACTGTACCGCCTCCAATGTAAGTAAATCATTCCTTAGACATGGAGACCCAAATTGCACACAGTATTCCAGGTGTGGTCTCACCAAAGCTCTGTACATTTGTAGCAAGACTTCCTTACTCTTGTACTTCAATCCTCTTGCAAAAAAGGCCAACATGCCATTTGCCTTTCTAATTGCTTGCTGTACCTGCATGCTAACTTTCTGTGTTCCTTGTACGAGTACCCCCAAGTCCCTCTGAACATCAACATTCACAAGTTCCATGCATTTAAAAAAAATTCTGCTTTTCTATTCTTACTGCCAAAGTGAATGACATCATACTTCCCCACAGTATACTCCATCTGATACCTTTTTACCCACTCACTTAACCTGTCTATATCTCCTTGCAGCCTCTTTGTATCTTCCTCACAGCTTACATTCCCACCTAGCTTTGTATCATCAGTAAACTTAGATACATTACTCTTGGTCTCTTCATCTAAGTCATTAATATAGATTGCAAATAGCTGAGGCCCCAGCGGAACTCCACTAGTTACAGCCTACCAACATGAAAATGCTCTGTTTATCCCTACTCTCTGCTTCCTGTCCATTAACCAATCCTCCAAACATGCTAATGTATTACCCCCAACTCCAGGAGGATTAACCTTTTGTGTGGCACCTTATCAAATGACTTTTAGAAATCCAAGTATATTACATTTACTGGTTCCCCTTTATCTACCCTACTAGTTCTATCCTCAAAAAACCGTAATAAATTTATCAAAAACGATTTCCCTTTCGTTAAACCATGTTGACTTTGTCTGATCATACTGGTAGTTTCTAAGTGCCTGATTAAGACTTCCTTAATAATAGATTTCAGCATTTTCTTAATGACTGATGTCAGGCTAACTCGTCTGCAGTTCCCTGTTTTCTCTCTCCCCTGCCCCCACTTTCTTAAATAGTGGTGCTATATTTGCTAACTTCCAATCTGCTGGGACCGTTCTAGAATCTGGGGAATTTTGGAAAATCATAACCAGCGTATCCCAATCACTGCCCCTACCTCTTTTAGAACCCTAGGAAGTAGGAATCAGATCCTGAAGATTTGTCAGCCTTTAGTCCCTTAGGTTTCTCCAATACTTTTTCTCTGTTGATACTAATTGCCTTAAGTTCCTCACTCTTATTCGCCCCTTGGTTACGCTCTATTTCTGGTAAGCAATTTGTGTCTTCTACTGTGAAGACAGACACAAAATATTTGTTCAGTGTCTCTGCCGTTTCCTCATTTCCCGTGATAATTTCTCCTGTCTCTGCCTGTAAGCGGCCAAATTTTACCTTAATTACCCTCCTCCTTTTTAAGTACTTGTAAAAGCTCTTGCCATCTGTTTTTATATTCCTGGCCAGTTTACTCTCATATTCTATTCTACCCTTTTTATCAACTTTTTGGTAGGCCTTCGCTGGTTTCTAAAACACTCCCAGCCCTTAGGCTTACTAATATTCTCTGCAACATTATAAACCCCTTCTTTTAATCTCATACTATCTTAACTTCCCTAGATGGATCTTTTTTGCAGTATTTTTGCTTTTTAATGGAATGTATTTGTGTTGAACATTTTGAATTGTTTCTTGAAATGTTTCCCACTGTTTATTTACCACCATACTTTTAATCTATTTAACCAATCAAACTTAGCCAGCTCGCCCCTCATACCTATGTAATTGGCTTTGTTTAAGTTTAAGATTTTTGTTTGGGACTGGACTATGTCACTTACAAATTTAATATGGAATTCAATTTTATTATGCTCACTTTTTGCCAGCGAATCTTTTACTATGTGATTACTAAATAACCCTCTCTCATTGCCAATACTAGATCTAAAATCTCTATCACTAGTTGGTTCCACAACGTATTGTTCCAGGAAACTTGCATGAAAGCATTCTACAAACTCATCTTCCAGACTACCTTTGCCAATTTAATTTGTCCATTCTCTATGAAGATTAAATTTCACCACAATTATTACATTGCCTTTGTTGCAAGCCCCAATTATTCCTTGCTTAAGTATAACTACTGTTAGGGGGCCTATAAACTAATCCCACCAGTGTTTTCTGACCCTTATTATTCTTATTCTCTGCCCATACTGATTCCACTTCCTGATCATCTGAGCCAAGATCCATTCTCACTATTGTCTTTATGTCATCCTTTGCTATCAGTGTTATTCCTCCTCCTTTTCCATTCTGTCTGCCTTTTCAAAATGTTGTGCACCCTGGGATATTTATTTCCCAATCTTGGTTATCTTGTAACCATGCTTCTGTAATGGCGATTAGATCTAAACCATTTATCTCTATTTGTGCTGCTAGTTCATCTATCTTATTGTGAACGCTTTATGCATTCAGAAAAGGAGCCTTTAATTTTTTGCATGGACAATGTTTGCTGATACACTGTTACCATTAACCTCTCTGTTCCTTCCTGTCCCACTTTGCTTGTCTTTACCCAAATCACTACACTGCTCTATTACCTCAACATTTCTCTTTAGATTTCCAAATATTCTTTCACCTGAACCCTCCCCCCACTTTCAGTTTAAAGCCATATCCTCAGCCCTAGTTATGCAATTTGCCAGGATACTGATCCCAGCCTGGATTAAGCGGAACCCATCCCAATGGAACAGCTCCCTCTTTCCCTAGTACTGGTGCCAGTGCCCCATGAATTGAAACACCTTCCCACATTTCTCTTTGAGTCATGGGTTTAATTCTCTAATCTGCTTGATCCTCTGCCAATTGGTGCAATGCTCAGGTGACAATCCCGAGATGATTACCTTTGAAGTTTTTAATTTTAATTTGGACTCCTCAAACTTTCCCAGAACATAATTTCTATTCCTACCTATGTCGTTGATTCCTACATAGATCACGACAACTGGATCCTCCCCTTCCCTCTCCAAGTTCGTCTCCAGCTGTAAGGGGGCTGGAACTCCCAGTCGCGGCTGCTGAGGATAGTATCTATCCCCAGACTAATCCGTTTCCTAGCACTACCACATTCCTTTTCACTCTCCCCACCTGAATGACTTCCTGCACCATGGTGCTATGGTCAGTTTGCTCATCCATGTTGCAGTCCTCGTTCTCATCCACACAGGTAACTGTTGGTCAAAAATCAAGGGCCTAAGATCCTCCATCCTACATCCTGGAGCCTTATACTTGTTCGACTCGGAGCCACACCCCTCTTGTCCCTGACCATTGATCACTGAAAAGTTCTACTTCATGTAAGGGATGTGACTGCTTCCTGGAGCAAAGTGTCCAGGTAACTCCCTCCCTGATGCTCCGCAATGGCTGCAGCTCAGACTCCAGCTCAACAACTCTGAGCCAAAGTTGCTCGACACTTAGCGCAGATATGGTTGTCCGGGATTACAATGCTTTCCACAAACTCCCACATGTTGCACCACCTGCTCCTCCATGTCTGTCTAACTTTATTTATTTGATTAGTTAACTAGTTACAAATTTCATAAAGTAAAGTGATAGCAAGTTAAAAAAGCACAACATTGTTGATGCTGGAAATCTGAAATAAAAACAGAAAAATGCTGGAAACACTCTGCAAGTCTGGCAGGGATAGAAACAGAGTTAATGTTTCAGGTCTGTGACCTTTCATCAGAACCCATTTCCAATAGCAAGTTACAGTCTCCTAACTTGGAGACAACAGAAGAATATTCCCCAGTGGAGGTAAAACAAAAAGAATAAAAAGCAGCATCTCCTTCTCCTCTGCACCGAATTCTGATTTAGTACTCGGTTTATGGAGCACTCTGTTCCCAGATCACTCTGTGCTCCACATGTTAGTGAGTACGCAGTGAATGATTGCTGTAAGTGGGCAGATCGTGATCCCAATGAGCGTGTAAGGCTGATTTTAACATCAGTGCTGCCATTTTGGAGTCAATGCTCCAGCTAATGCCCTCTCTTACTCTCACACAGCTGAACAGATCTTCACGAGCAGGAAGAACATCACCCCCCCACTCCACCCCCACCTCACAACCAGTTCTATTTAGAGGGATTATCAATTACTTATAGGATAGTTACTGGTTGATTGCCACTGGCTGTTGCTTCCATTCTACAAGTGTTTGGAATTTTCTATAGTTATTTAAAGATGTCTACAGGGAACATTGTGGCAGATGCTGAAGGAGTTTTTGCTGACTTCAAGTCTTCTGCACAAACCAGTTGCACCCGGACAGGAGGCACTTCCCTTGGAAAACAGCAAGTCTTGGACACAAGCATATGGCACGCAGAGCAGGACAAGCTACTGGAAGAGGGAGGAGAAGGCAAAGGGCTCTCAGCAGGGAGCCATATCTGCCCAGGATGTTGAGGAAGCAATTCTCCAACCTGAACCTCAGTGACATCTGTGCTTCAGTAAGGAAATCTGACACCTACTGAAGCCATAACTACAACCTCACAGCTGGACAATGACAGCTCTGCCAGTGGTAGTGAAAGTGATCATAGTGATGAATTTTTATTCATCTGACTTCTTCCAGGCTGGAGCTGGAGATATTTGCTAGCTATTGTTGCATAAGGAAGGTCACTGAGGCTGGCTAACTCAATGCGAGCATTTCATTCTCACTTGCCAGAGAGAAGCAGGTGGAGTGAGCATGAGGCTTCATTGGGATCGCAGGCTTTCTCCGGTGCAGGGCGCCATTGACAGCACGCACAACACTTTGTAGATGCTGCATGTCAACACGGCTCTCCACTAGATCTGAAAGGGATTCTGCTCCCTCAATGTCCATAGGTGGTGCATCCTGCAGGTCAATGTCCAGTATCTTGGCAGCAGTCATGATGTCTTCATCTGCAGCAAACCACTGTGCCAGTAGCATTTCAGCCACTATGGCAAACCAAACGGTGGCTACTGGGCAACAAGGGCCATCGGCTCTCTACATGGCCAATGACTCTGATACACAGTCCATACCCTTGTGAGCAGCAGGTATACAATGAAAACCACACTGCCACAGGAAATACAATAGAGCAGACCATTGGCCCGCTGAAAGGGAACAGCCCTTGCCACCAGTTATACCGCAAGCAGCCTAAGAGCAGGAGGAAAAGGAAATGGAAGAGAGGAGGGAACTTAGAAAGACTCTTTCTAGTGGCATGGACTTGTAATTATTTTTCTCCTCGGATTTAAAAACAGTGTGTGTGTCTTTAAGACTCTGTTAAAAACAGTGCACATTTAAGGGAGAGAAGGTTCTGGAATTCCTGAGACACAGTGTACAACAGTTGCATTTTTGTTACCCTGGACAACAGTAGGAGAGACAGAGGCCACATGGTAATGTTTCCATTTGGCTGTGTGTGGAACTGGTAAAAACCGGCTAAAACCAGTTAGTTTGGAGAGACTTTCCAGTGAGGCGTTCTGAAGAAAAGGAGCTGTTTTATTCTCTCAGAAAAAATTCTACAAGGAGCTACAAGCCAAGTTAATTCCCTGAGTAAAGAAGAAAAGCCTTCTTTGTCAAGTAACCGTTTGTATTGTAGTGCTCATCGTTTGAAGAACTGTTTAATGCTTGCTGCAGCCGAAGAGTTGAATACTTATCTTCTGAAGGTCTATTTTCATCAAATCCACATTAGAAAACTTCATCCATCAGGAATGTAACACGCAAAGACTTTCTTATTTTGTTTATTCTCAAAAGACAGCAATTTTTTTTAAAACTCCACTGTTAAAACCAGTTAACTGTTAGTTTTTGAATGTATATGTGTGAATGGGGAGTTAGATTAGCATAAGAAGTTACAGGGTCTTTCGATATAGGTTTATCTTAATAGTGTTTAAGATATAGTTTTTAATAAATAGTTAATTTGTTGTTGTCTAAAGATACCTGGTTTGCTCTGTTTCATTCTGGGGCAACTAGAGTGTTTAATGTGGCTGTTTTCTGATTGGGTGTGACAGCATAATAATATGCTGCGACCTGTGGAGTGACGGGACAGAATTGACAGTGCGTTGCTCCCACTACTATCGTAACACTGGCCAGACTGTGCATGAAGAAATCACCATTGTACGATACCCAGTAAGTGCAACCTGAATTTCCCCGTTCACCAACAGTCCCACACCTTACCCTCCTCTGTCACTGATCATCACAGTGTCCACTTGATCACAATGCAAAAATAAAAACCAATGCACAAAATAAGCATTCCAAACCAAATTTATAAATGAAAACATGCCATATTACATACAAATGTCAAATTCACTTTTTTGCATTCCCTTAGTGCCTTTGCCCATCCTTGTGCTCCCCACACATGTTAACTGAATGACTGCAGCATGCTGGCTGAAGACTGCTATCAGTCAGGGAGACTGCAGATGGCCTTGCAAGATGTCTTCGAGCTGCTGTGGGCATGAAGGTCCAACTTCAGACTGCACCATCTCGGCATGAGTGGCAGCAGTCTGGGCTGTCTGACAGGCAACAAGAACATGGTGGAAAGGCAGGGGTAGGAAGATAAATGCTATCTTCCTTAAAGAGGACAGCAGATTCTTGCTCCACGGTGCCACTGCTACTCCTGGGGTGGCACCTCAGCAATCCTAGTAATCTGTTGGAGAACAGATTGCTGAGCTGCTGTGAGACCCTGCATGTCCCTTTGCACACCATAATCCACATCCATGATGGCAGCAAGCTGACGTTGTATGACAGCAGCCTGAGCTTTCACTGCAGTACTCAGATATTGAGTGGCTGCTGCTTGTGCTACAATGGATGTTGTGACATTGACCATCAGACGCTGCATCATGGTCAGGTCCACAAGTGTGTGAATGGAGTATGTTTCTGCTGCCATGCTGGAAAGAATGGGCTCCAATCTCTGTGCAAAGCCCTGTGTCAAGTTGGTGCCAGATGTCTCCACGCTCCTTGACATTACACGTAGGTTTTCTGGCTGGCTTGTCAATGTACCAAGTATTTCATGGTGCAGACTCTTCAACCTTCTTCTGTAGACTGCCCCATCAAAGTACCCATTTGAGTCCTGTGCAGAAGAATTTGTGTGCGACCTCACCTCCAGTGAGTGGCACATGTGCTTCCTTTTCCCCTGCCTTGGCTGCAGACCACTCGTGCCCTGTGTCTCACCATTTGCAGATCCCGCCTCTACGATAGCCTCTAAATTACACGCAGTGTCAGTGCCTGAGCTGGTGACTGAGTGTGATTCGAGTGATGTTGCATCTTCATCATTCTGTCTTGTTGATGTTCTACCACTGCCCAGCCAGGTTACATTCCTTGGATGTCTGGAAGGAGAAAGTCACAAGGGTAAGGTTGTGATGCAGGGATGGGGTGGGGGGATTGGGCGGGTGGTGTAAGAGGTGCAAGCTTACACGATCTGCATTGACCTGATACAACAGCATTCTATTGCTGTGGGCGTGATATATCCAATATCCCCATTGTTTGATGGGCTCGATATTGGGTGCAAGATATATATCAATAACCAACAAACTATATGCTGGCAACATAGTGATTATGTTACTAGACTAGCAATCCAGAGGCTTGAGTTGGAGATGTGAGTTCAAATCCTACCAAAACAGCTGAGGAATTTAAATGCAGTTAATTGAAAAAAATTAAATCTGAAATAAAAAGATAGTGTCAGTTATGGTGACCATAAACGCTTTGATTTTTGCTTAAAAACCCATCTTGTTCACTAATGTCCTTTAGTGAAGGAAATCTGCTGTCCTTACCCAATCTGACCCACATGTGACTCCAGACCCACAGCAATGTGTTTGACTCTCAACTGTCCCCTGAAATGGCCCAGCAAGACATTCAGTTGTCAGGAAGGCAGCTCACCACCGCCTTCTCAAGGGCAATTAGGGATGGGCAATAAATGCTGGCCTGGCCAATGAAATCTACATCCTGTGAATGAGTTTAAAAAAATGAAATTTGCATTGAGTCTTACATCAGTTTTCAATCCAAGTTCCCTGTTGTTTGACTCAATTAATGCAGTTTGGATCCAAGTTTTTTAATAGTCCAGTAAATCAGATATTAATTTTTTGACCGTTAATGGGGTATGTGTATCCTAAGAAGTTTATATTAAACCTTGTCCTCAGCAATGAAATGGTAAATGAAGGGCCACATTTAGAAACACTAACACATGACTTACTAAAAACATTGCATTTCTACAGCACCTTTCATGATCACAGGACGTCTCAAAGTGCTTTACGACAATGAAGTACTTTTGAAGTGTAGTCACCGTTGTAGGAAACGCAGCAGTCAATTTGTGCACAGCAAGCTCCCACAAACAGCAATGACTAGAAAATCTGCATTAGTGATATTAATTGAGGGATAAATATTTGCCAGGACACTGAGGAGAACTCCCCTCTCTTCTTCAAAATAGTGCCATGGGATCTTTTACATCCACCTGAGAGGGCAGAAGGAAACCTGGTTTAATGTCACATCTGAAAGGTATCACAACAGTGTCATTCAATCTGATGATAGTCCTCAAATGGTCCTAAACAAAAAATAAAACAACTCCATATCTGGCAATTTGCCAATGAGCTGAATGGGGGTCAACCTCCGCCACAGGTCTTGGTGATAAGCCCTAAACAAAGGCTCAGTGCTGGCAGTTTGCTTCTGGAGCACACTAGGGATAAATAACTTTTCATTTGAATACAGAATCCATTCAGAGATATACAATCCCATCTGCAATAGCTGCCCCCAGCTGAGGAACGGCAGAACCACAAGTGCGCCCAAGCTATCAATTGGAGGTTGGGGAGGGGGCAGGAGAAGTGAATAGGTAAAAGTATCTCACATGAAAAATTCTTACCTGACCAAAGTACCAGCAGACTCCCTATGTCCAGGAACCCTAAACCGGCAGAGGCCACCCTTCTTTGTGATAGAGAAGAGAATAAACCTCACAAAAGAAAGATAAATGTGAAAAAAGCATAACATTAATTAAGAAATTGTAATAATCAACCAAAGTGAATCTTCAGCGTGTTTTTACAACACATGATAGTTCCTATTCAAGCTTTTAATTAAGGCAATGTGCTAACTACATTGTGACTGAATTGTTCTCTGCATACACGCTATTGGGAGCTGTTAACCCTCATATCATTCTACAGAGTGCAGACATCCCCCGTATGTTGTCATAACAAATAATATGAACCAGTGCTCTGGGGGTTAATGACACGTAACTGTATATAGAGGGAATACTTGACAATTATTATGTTTTCTGTTGACATGGCAACAACATGGTGGGTGCTGGTCAAACAGGTTTTGTTTTTCTGCCAATTTGTAACCCTGCACCGCCAATGAGCTGTGAATGGATTAAAGATTCAGGCCTTAGGGACGGAATCACGGAATATTTCAATATTACACAGAATCTCATCAATATACATTGGAACGGTGCCATGTACTTGATACCATCATTATCCACAGCTATTTTTAGCAATCAGTACAGCTGGGCAAGACCTTATTGTCAAAGCTGTAGCATGTCAAGAGAAAAACTCATTAAACATTAAGCTGCTAGATACATTATGAGTGCTAATAATGTGAGTTTAATCATTTCTGGATGCTTGAGGATAAATTGTGTTGGAGGTTCAAATATAAAATGTTACATGTTTTCCCTTTCACACACTGGCTGGCCTGTGATGCATTTTCAGCATCCACTTCATAACCAGGCAGTTACATCTGAAGTCCTAATTCTCCAGATCTTTATTCAACCTCACCTCATATTGTTATAGTCCGACTAATCAGAAAGCAAAAGTCTCTTTATGAGAGCACTCTGTTGTGAACAAAACATCCTATTTATTTAATGATTCCTCTTAAACAATAAATAGGGAATCAAATTGACTATTCAGCAAATACTGCCATAAGCAAATAACTGCTAACAGGCTGCTCGTTATGAAGTATTTACTGCATATTACTTGCCATTCTTCTTATTCAACAATATTTAACTGCACCACTGCATAAATCAAATGTTCTGTTACCATAGTAACAGAGATGAACTATGTGTTAAACTCAAAGCTGTTCTGTTCGAATGGAAGAATCCCTAATTCTTTAATAATTATGGCCGGAGGTTTTTGTGATCTATATTTAGCTTAAATTATGTTCACAGTGATTGTTTTGCACAAAAGCTGAGACAGCTCTCATCCCAACCTTTCGCAGTATTGCTTCCTGATAGATTTCATCAGCCAAACATTTTAAGTACTTATTAAAATGCAGTCCTGATACAAAAAGAAGCTGCACAGTGAATGGTAATGATCACTGTCAAGTGAAATAATAGTTTGATATGGCTTTTCTGTAAGAGCATTACGGCCCAACAATAACCCTATTAAACCAGCGCCCAGCTGTGTTGCAGGGCAGCTTACAGTTGCCTCGTTGTACATTCCGTACATGTTGGGAGGTGGTTGCAGTTCAGCAGTCAGTACCAAAATAACAGAGGGGCTTCACTGAGTCTGGTTTCCCCCTTCTCTTTGTGCATTCCAATTGTCTGAATTGTCTCATTATTTAAATTTCTTCAGAAAAATGTTTTGCCCTTTTTCTTTGTATTTCCAATTTTATCCCCTAAGTTAACCTCTGTGCAATTGTGTTCACCCTGGAAGGAGGAGGAACCACCCTCAGGATTGCCATCATTGAGGAAAAGACTCATAGCAAAACAGTAAAATCACAAATCGCACCACCCAACCCCTCAGCAAGAACAGTGCTCCACCAAGTGGCTAGGGGAAGAACTGGGATGTTCAGGCTGTTACGCTGGGGTGAACTAACTCCAATATTACATAGAATTACATCGAATGTATGGCATAGAAAGAGGCCATTCGGCCCAACAGGTCCATGCTGGTGGTTATGCTCCATGTGAGCCTCCTCCCACTCCTCTTCATTAAAAATTCGATCAGCATATCTTTTAAATGCATCTATACTATTCACCTCAGCTACTCCTTGCAGTAGCAAGTTCCACATTTTCACCACTCTCTTGAGTAAAGAAGTTTTGCCTGAATTCCCTATTGGATTTATTAATGACTGTCTAATATATATGACTCCCAGTTCTGTTCACCTCCACAAGTGAAACCATCTTCTCAACGTCTACCCTATCAAACCCTTTCATAATCTTAACGACTTCAATCAGGTCACCCCTCGGCCTTCTCTTTTCTAGAGAAAAGAGTTCCGGTTTGTTCAGATATTCCTGATAGTTATAACTCAGGGTTGTCCAAAATATGGCCCGTGGGCCAGGATCCGGCCCGCCAAAGATTTCCATCCGGCCAGTGGGTGTAAACTGTATCGGGGGCCAATCCTCATCCTCACCAGGGCTCCGTCACTGGAGATGGGAAATTTCCCATTGTCGTCTTGTTGCAGAGCGGCCTTTTTAAAAAACATCACGCTGTCAGTTTCACAGCTGCTGAAGCAGGAACACACTTCCCAACTTCGGACAGCCCGCCAGAAAACCTGAATCTGTCCCAAGTTGGGAAGCACAATGTTTTTAAACAAACTGACCAGCAGCAAAGCTGCTGTGCTGAGCATCCCGCTCCGTGCTACTGTTAGAGAGACACAGAGAGAGAGAGAGAGGGTCAGAGAGAGAGAGGGGGGCGGTCAGGAGAGAGGAACAGAGGGGGGGGGAGAGAGAAGGGGGGAACAAAGAGAAAGAGTGAGGGGGACAGAGAGAGCGAGGAGAAAACAGAAAGGGGGGAAAATAGAGCGGGGGGAACAGACAGAGAGAGAGGGGACAGAGAGGGGGGAAGAGAGAGAGAGTGGGGGAACAAAGAGAGAGAGAGAGAGGGCAGGCAGGGATAGAGAGAGATTGAGAGAGGAGAACAAGAGAGAAAGGGGGACAGAGGGAAGGGGGACACAGAGAGCAAGGACAACACAGAAAGGGGGGGGACAGAGAGACAGAGAGAGAGATCAAGATCACTCCAGACTGATGGATATCTATCCGGAATACTACACATCGCGACAACAAATGTGCAGACAGACATTGACTACTTGTGCAAGCAAACAAATGCCAGGTATCTCATTAAATCAGTGTCCAACATAGTGATGAGAAAACAAGTCAATAAATTAATCTTCTCATTTAAAGCTTCTTCACAAAAATGCACATTTGTCATTGTTTTGATTAATAGTAAGATAAATTTTTAATGTCTTTATCTTTCTGAAATTCTCTCATCAGCCCCCCATGTAAGACAAAAATTTTAATGTGGCCTCCCCAAGCGAAAAAGGGTGAACAGCCCTGTTTTAACCTTTCAGTTCTGGTATATCCTAGTAGGACTTTTTTGCACCTTCTCCAGTGCCTCTAAATCCTTTATAGAATATAGAGACCAGAACTGTTCGCAGTTCTCTAAGTGTGGTGTTATGACCAGGTGTGAAAGGTGTCTAGGGTCTGTTACTATCTTCACCTGGTCTTATTGTAACAGGGTTTTATTTTAAATGCACTGTGTTTTGAACTCCCCCTTTGTGAATCCTTGTTCACAACTTTCCAATTATAAGGCAAAGAAATGAGCACAAACAGGCTTTCTTTGGTTTAAAGAAGAAAGATGAAATTTATTAAACCTTAAACTTCAACTCTAATACAATTAATGCCTACAGATATACGACACGCACACGCTAGCATGTACACGTGATACACACATGCAAATAGGGACAAAAAACAGAAGAAAAGATAAGTAGAACAGTTTGAGGCAATAAATTGTTACTGTTTCTCGAGCTTGCTGTACTCCTTGATTGAAGATATGGTCTTACATTTCGTTGGGGCCCAGTACTCTTAGTCAACCTTGTTCATGTAGGAGATTTTTCTCTCTCTGAGTTTACGTGTCTTCAATGGTTTCAATTCCATAAGAGATGAGCAGGCAGGACAAAGAACAAAGAACAGTACAGCACAGGAACAGGCATTCGGCCCTCCAAGCCTGCGCCGATCTTGATGCCTGTCTAAACTAAAACCATCTGCACTCCCGGGGACCGTATCCCTCTATTCCCATCCTATTCATGTATTTGTCAAGATGCCTCTTAAACATCGCTATCGTACCTGCTTCCACCACCTCCCCCGGCAGCAAGTTCCAGGCACTCACCACCCTGTGTAAAGAACTTGCCTCGCACATCCCCTCTAAACTTTGCCCCTCGCACCTTAAACCTATGTCCCCTAGTAACTGACTCTTCCACCCTGGGATAAAGCTTCTGACTATCCACTCTGTCCATGCCACTCATAACTTTGTAAACCTCTATCATGTCGCCCCTCCACCTCCGTTGTTCAAGTGAAAACAATCAGAGTTTATCCAACCTTTCCTCATAGCTAATACCCCCGAGACCAGGCAACATCCTGGTAAACCTCTTCTGTACCCTCTCCAAAGCCTCCACATCCTTCTGGTAGTGTGGCAACCAGAATTGTACGCAATATTCCAAGTGTGGCCTAACTAAGGTTCTGTACAGCTGCAGCATGACCTGCCTATTTTTATACTCTATGCCCCTACCGATGAAGGCAAGCATGCCGTAGGCCTTCTTGACTAACTTATCCACCTGCGTTGCCACTTTCAGTGACCTGTGGACCTGTACGCCCAGATCTCTCTGCCTGTCAATACTCCTAAGGGTTCTGCCATTTACTGTATACTTCCACCTGTATTAGACCTTCCAAACTGCATTACATCACATTTGTCCGGATTAAACTCCATCTGCCATTTCTCCACCCAAGTCTCCAACCGATCTATATCCTGCTGTATCCTCTGACAATCCTCATCACTGTCCGCAACTCCACCAACCTTTGTGTCGTCCGCAAACTTACTAATCAGACCAGCTACATTGTCCTCCAAATCATTTATATATACTACAAACAGCAAAGGTCCCAACACTGATCCCTGCGGAACACCACTAGTCACATCCCTCCATTCAGAAAAGCACCCTTCCACTGCTGCCCTCTGTCTTCTACGACCGAGCCAGTTCTGTATCCATCTTGCCAGGTCTTCTCAAACCAGGAGCCAGGAGCTTTCTGAGTTCGAATCCTTTGTTGGAAGTTCTATGGACCCCCCCAATAGCAACAGAGACACGGAGGAACAGATTGGGAGGCAGATTTTGGAAAGGTGCAGAAGTAACAGGGTTGTTGTCATGGGTGACTTCAACTTCCCTAATATTGATTGGAACCTCCTTAGTGCAAATAGTTTGGATGGAGCAGATTTTGTCAGGTGTGTCCAGGAAGGTTTCCTGACTCAATATGTAGATAGGCCGACTAGAGGGGAGGCCATGTTGGATTTGGTGCTTGGCAACGAACCAGGCCAGGTGGCAGATCTCTCAGTGGGAGAGCATTTCGGTGATAGTGACCACAACTCCCTGACCTTTACTATAGTCATGGAGAGGGATAGGAGCAGACGGGATGGGAAAATATTTAATTGGGGGAGGGGGAATTACAATGCTATTAGGCAGGAACTGGGGAGCTTAAATTGGGAACAGATGTTCTCAGGGAAATGCACGACAGAAATGTGGAGGTTGTTTAGGGAGCACTTGCTGCGACTGCTGGATAGGTTTGTCCCGATGAGGCAAGGAAGGGATGGTAGGGTAAAGGAACCTTGGATGACAAGAGGTGTGGGGCAGCTAGTCAAGAGGCAGAAGGAAGCTTACTTAAGGTTGAGGAAGCAAGGATCAGACAGGGCTCTAGAGGGTTACAAGGTAGCCAGGAAGGAACTGAAGAATGGACTTAGGAGAGCTAGAAGGGGACATGAAAAAGTCTTGGCGGGTAGGATTAAGGAAAATTCCAAGGCGTTCTACACTTATGTGAGGAACAAGAGGATGGCCAGAGTGAGGGTAGGGCCGATCAGGGATAGTGGAGGGAACTTGTGCCTGGAGTCGGAGGAGGTAGGGGAGGTCCTTAATGAATACTTTGCTTCGGTATTCACTAGTGAGAGGGACCTGGTCGTTTGTGAGGACAGCATGAAACAGGCGGATATGCTCGAACAGGTTGATGTTAAGAAGGAGGATGTGCTGGAAATTTTGAAAGACATGAGGATAGATAAATCCCCGGGGCCAGACGGGATATACCTAAGGTTAATATGGGAAGCGAGGGAAGAGATTGCCGTGCCTTTGGCGATGATCTTTGCGTCCTCACTGTCCACTGGTGTAGTACCAGATGATTGGAGGGTGGCAAATGTTATTCCCTTGTTCAAGAAAGGGAATAGGGATAACCCTGGGAATTACAGATCAGTCAGTCTTACGTCGGTGGTGGGCAAATTATTGGGGAGGATTCTGAGAGACAGGATTTATGATTATTTGGAAAAGCATAGTTTGATTAGAGATAGTCAGCATGGCTTTGTGAGGGGCAGGTCATGCCTCACAAGCCTTATTTAATTCTTTGAGGATGTGACAAAACACATTGATGAAGGAAGAGCAGTGGATGTGGTGTATATGGATTTTAGCAAGGCGTTTGATAAGGTTCCCCAGGGTAGGCTCATTCAGAAAGTAAGGAGGCATGGGATACAGGGAAATTTGGCTGTCTGGATACAGAATTGGCTGGCCCATAGAAGACAGAGGGTGGTAGTAGATGGAAAGTATTCAGCATGGAGCTCGGTGACCAGTGGTGTTCCACAAGGATCTGTTCTGGGACCTCTGCTCTTTGTGATTTTTATAAATGACTTGGATGAGGAAGTGGAAGGCTGGGTTAGTAAGTTTGCCGATGACACAAAGGTTGCTGGAGTTGTGGATAGTGTGGAGGGCTGTTGTAGGTTGCAACTGGACATTGACAGGATGCAGAGCTGGGCTGAGAAGTGGCAGATGGAGTTCAACCTGGAAAAGTGTGAAGTGATTCATTTTGGAAGGTCGAATTTGAATGCAGAATACAGGCTTAAAGACAGGATTCTTGGCAGTGTGGAGGAACAGAGGGATCTTGGGGTCCACGTCCATAGATCCCTCAAAGTTGCCACCCAAGTTGATAGGGTTGTTAAGAAGGCGTATGGGGTGTTGGCTTTCATTAACATTGAGTTTAAGAGCCACGAGGTTATGCTGCAGCTCTATAAAGCCCTGGTTAGACCACACTTGGAATATTGTGTTCAGTTCTGGTCGCCTCATTATAGGAAGGATGTGGAAGCTTTAGAGAGGGTGCAGAGGAGATTTACCAGGATGCTGCCTGGACAGGAGGGCATGTCTTATGAAGAAAAGTTAAGGGAGCTAGGGCTTTTCTCATTGGAGCGAAGAAGGATGAGAGGTGACTTGATAGAGGGGTACAAGATGATGAGAGGCATAGATAGAGTGGATAGCCAGAGACTTTTTCCCAGGGCGTAAAGGGCTATCACCAGGGGGCATAATTTTAAGGTGATTGGAGGAAGGTTTCGGGGAGATGTCAGAGGTAGGTTCTTTACACAGAGAGTGTTGGGTGCGTGGAATGCACTGCCAGCGGTGGTAGTAGAAGCAGATACATTAGGGACATTTAAGCGACTCTTGGATAGGTACATGGATGATCGTAGAATGAAGGGTATGTAGGTAGTTTGATCTTAGAGTAGGTTAAAGGGTCGGCACAACATCGTGGTCCGAAGGGCCTGTACTGTGCTGTACTGTTCTATGTTCTATGTTCTAAGTTCAAATCTCAACAGCCAGCTAATCATGTGACTAAAACTGGTCTGACCACTTCTGTGTATTGGGAAGCAACTACTGGGTCCCCATTGTTTCAACACCGTCTGTTACTATACAAAATGTTTTTCCAGTCAGGGGCTTGCACATTTTAAGTTTTAATATTCATGTGGTGAAATAATGTCTGTCTCAGTCTTGGCAGGGGGGGGGGGGTTTGCCTTACAGTGGTCTAACCAAGGTTCTATATAAGTTTGACATAACTTCACTGCTTTTCAATTCCAGCCCTCTCGAAATGAATCCCAGTGCTTTGTTTGCTTTTTTATGGCCTTATTAACCTGCATCGCTACCATTAATGATTGTGTATCTCTGCCCCCGGATCCCTCTGCTCCTCTCCCCCATTTAGACTGTCTTTTTCCAAAGATTATGGGACCTCCTTATTTTTCCTACCAAAATGCACCATCCCACACTTAACTATTTGCAAATTCATTTGGAAATGACATGCCCATTCAATAAGTTTAGTAATGTCTCCTTGCATTTCACTACAGTCTTCCCCAGTATTAATTATACCCCCAATTTGTCATCAACTGCAAATTTAGAATTGTACTTCCGATTCCAGAGTCCAAATTTTTTACATGAATGGTGAACAACACTGGTTCCAGCACCAATCCTTGTGGAACACCACTTCCCATCACTTGCCAGTCTGAATAACTACCCCTAATGTAATCTTTATTGACTCCTGTACAGCAATATGAGTCCATATGTACACAGTGGCAGCCCGTAAATGTGAACTGTGGTTACTTGTGTGTCTGCAAATATACCTATGTATTTTTACTACATAAATTTCAAGTTTTAATTGCTAGTTTGTATTATTTTGGATGAATCTTTGTGCTCATCTAGCTGAGGGATTGTCAATGCCAAGGAATGGAACAACTATTTTCCAATTTGTCACCCAGTATCAGTGACAAGTTTTAATGTTACATCACAGAACGTAGACAGCACACCTCCCTCAGTGAGTTCTCCTTTTACCTCTACATCGTCAACTCAGGACTACACAAAGGTTCCATCCTTGCTGCTTCCATTTCCTTGTTTACTTTGTGACTCTGAAAGGCATTACCCAGTAAGAACCAGATTATCTGGTCGTTATCACATTGCTGTTTGTGGGAGCTTGCTGTGCACAAATTGGCTGCCACATTTCAACAGTGACTACACTTCAAAATAACTTTGTTGACTGGAAAGTGCTTTGGGATGCCCTGAGGTTATGAAAGGTGCTGTATAAACATGTCCTTCTTTCTGATAGGGATTGGGATTTTGTGCATATGTTACTGGTAAACAGCTCCACCTCTTTGCTATCATCCTCGATGCCATAATCACCAGTGTATTGGCAGATTTTCCAACACCAAATCATGAATGAACCAGAACTTTTTCCAATTTACCCATGGAAAGTAGAAGGCAGTTCCCACCAAAAACCCCATATCCTTGGCCCGGACTCAATCCCCATCCTCAGCTGCTCACTCAGGCTAAACTGTGTCATGCACAGCCTCTCTGTCCCATTAAGCTGAGCTGAGCTTCAAACTCTTTTTCCTATTGGTCAACAGGATGAATTATTTCCACTACGCAATGCTTGCCCAGTATAAATGAGTCACCCTCCATCCCACACTCTATTGTAATTCACGGTACTTTTGGCCCTTTTGTGCTCTATTTTAATGTAGATTTCCAGCTTCTGTTTTTCCCCTTTTCCCCCTTCCGCCCACCCACCACAGCCACCCCCTGTACCCACCCTGCCACCGCAAAAGGCTTAGTGTCAAATGTCTCAGTGCCTCCATTCGTCACAGGACTTCATATCACGTTTGCAGATGTCTTTAAAGCGGAGACATGGACGGCCGATGGGTCTGATACCAGTGACGAGCTCGCTGTACAATGCGTCCTTGGGGATCCTGCCATCTTCCATGCGGCTCACATGGCCAAGCCATCTCAAGTGCCACTGGCTCAGTAGGGTGTATATGCTGGGGATGTTGGCCACCTCAAGGACTTCTGTGTTGGAGATACGGTCCTGCCACCTGATGCCAAGGATCCTCCGGAGATAGCGAAGATGGAATGAGTTGAGATGTCGTTTTTGGCTGACATACGTTGTCCAGGCCTTGCTGCCGTTGAGCAAGGTACTGAGGACACAGGCTTGATACTCTTGGACTTTTGTGTTCTGTGTCAGTGCACCATTTTCCCACACCCTCTTGGCCAGTCTGGACATAGCAGTGGAAGCCTTTCCCATGCACTTGTTGATTTCTGCATCGAGAGACAGGTTACTGGTGATAGTTGAGCCTAGGTAGGTGAACTCTTGAACCACTTCCAGAACTTGGTCGCCGATATTGATGGATGGAGCATTTCTGATGTCCTATCCCACGATGTTCATTTTCTTGAGGCTGATGGTTAGGCCAAATTCGTTGCAGGCAGCCGCAATCCTGTCGATGAGTCTCTGCAGACACTTTTCTGTGTGGGATGTTAATGGAGCATCGTCAGCAAAGAGGAGTTGCCTGATGAGTACTTTCCGTACTTTGGTCTTTGTTCTAAGACGGGCAAGGTTGAACAACCTGCCATCTGATCTTGTGTGGAGGAAAATGCCTTCTTCTGAAGACTTGAACGCATGTGAGAGCAGCAGGGAGAAGAAGATCCCAAACAGTGTAGGTGCAAGGACACAGCCCTGTTTCACGCCACTCAGGATAGGAAAGGGCTCTGATGAGGCACCGCTATACTGAATTGTGCCTTTCATACTGTCATGGAATGAGGTGATGATACTTAGTAGCTTTGGTGGACATCCGATCTTTGCTAGTATTCTGAAGAGATCACGTCTGCTGACGAGGTCAAAGGTTTTGGTGAGATCTATGAAAGCAACGTAGAGGGGCATCTGTTGTTCGCGGCATTTCTCCTGTAGATGGCGAAGGGAGAACAGCATGTCAATGGTGGATCTCTCTGCACGAAAGCCACACTGTGTCTCAGGGTAGACACGCTGAGCCAGCTTCTGGAGTCAGTTTAAAATGACTCGAGCGAAGGCTTTCCCCACTATGCTGAGCAGGGAGATTCCACAATAGTTGTTGCAGTCACTGCGGTCACCCTTGTTCTTATAGAAGGTGGTGATTTTGCCATTGCGCATGTCCTGTGGTACTGCTCCCTCATCCCAGCACAGGCAAAGCAGTTCATGGAGTGCTGTGAGTATAGCAGGCTTGGCACTCTTGATTATTTCAGGGGTAATGCCGCCCTTCCCAGGGACTTTTCCACTGGCTAGAGAATCGATGGCATTACTGAGCTCCGATTTTGTTGGCTATTCGTCCAGCTCATCCATGACTGGCAGAGACTGGGCTGCATTAAGGGCGGTATCAGTGGCATCATTTTCCCTGGAAAACAGTTCTAGGTAGTGCTCCACCCAGCGGTCCATTTGCGTGCGTTGATTAGTGACCATGTCCCCTGATTTAGACATGAGGGGGTGATCTTCCTGATGGTTGGCCCAAAAGCTCTCTTAATGCCATCATACATTCCTCTGATGTTTCCGGTTTCTGAGGCCAGCTGAGTATGAATACATAGGTGTTGCCAGTAGTCATTTGCATAGCACCTGGCTGTTCTTTGTGCGGTGCTTCTGGTGTTCTGGTGGCTTTAAGTGCTATGGATGTTAACTCGCTGGGGGCTTTTCTTGTAGTTCAACAGTGCAATGCGCTTAGCGGCTATGACAGGTTCCAGCTCTTCAAAGTGAGATTGAAGCCAGTCTGCATTCTGCTTCTTACCTTTGCCATAGGTGGTCATTGCTGAGTCATAGATGGTGTCTCTGATGTGGGCCCACTTGGTCTCTGCATCCCCTCGAGGAGTGTTTTGAAGGGCTTTTTCAAGTGAATTTAGAAACTTATGTAATAGCTGTGGATAAGAAATTCTACTAGTGTTGATGCGCGGGCAGCCCTTCTGCTTGGGGTGATGTAGCTTCCTCGGTTTGAGTCTAACCTTGCTGCACACCAGGGAGTGGTTGGTGTCGCAGTCTGCACTGTGGAAGCTGCGTGTGATTTGGACACTGTTTATAGAGGCTCGCCTTGTGACGATGAGGTCCAGCTGGTGCCAACAACGTGATCTTGGGTGTCTCCATGAAACCTGGTGACAGGGTTTAGTATGAAAGAACGAGTTGGTGATGAAGAGGTTGTGATAGATACACAACTCAAGCAGTCTCTGTCCATTCTCATTCATCCTTCCAATGCCATCGCGCCCAAGGCAGGAGGGCCATGAGTCATGGTCGGCCCCAACCCCAAATTCAATACATAAAAAGTGCTGCAGTCTTTGTAACAGTTCAAAGTCCATATGCTCATTGAAGGAAACATGTAAGAAACCAACTATATAAATAAAAAAATGAATCCAGCAGCTAATTTAAAATACAGTAAAAGGCTTCTTTAGATCTGTATATGAGGATGAAATCAAAAACACTCAATCTTGTCAGTTGTATTTCATTGTTGGGAACGATGGGTGGGAATAAATCAAGATGATAAATATATGAAGTGACAGAGGATGTGAAGCAATTCAATTTTATTACATTATATCCACAACTAAGTCATAAATTATTGTGGATCTTCTCCAAACTTACAAGCATGTCCCCTCAGAGGGTGCTCCTGCCCTTTGAAGTCGTTTACATCTGATAAAATTCCAGACGAGATTTATGGCTGTGCTTATTCGTGTTAAAAATAAAGAGTTACAAGGAACTGCAAAATATGTCATTTGACAAAAGTTTACCTCTTATGATGGATGGAGGATTCAATTTGAAAAAATCCCATGGGTCACAATCCTATTCTATTGGTACCGCTAATATACTTAGCAGCATAATATGCAGGAGGTGGCGGCACAGTGGTACACAGGCGGGAGGGAATTGCCCTGGGAATCCTCAACATTGACTGAAGACCCCATGACGTCTCATGGCATCAGGTCAAACATGGGCAAGGAAACCTCCTGCTGATTAATACCTACCGCCCCACCTCGGCTGACGAATCAGAACTCCTCCATGTTGAACACCAATTGGAGGAAGCACTGAGGGTAACAAGGGCACAAAATGTACTCTGGGTGGGGGCTTTCAATGTCCATCACAAAGAGTGGCTCAGTAGCACCACTACTGACCGAGCCCTAAAGGACAGAGCTGCTAGACTGGGTCTGCGGCAGGTAGTGAGGGAACCAACAAGAGGGGAAAACCTATTTGACCTCGTCCTCACCAATCTGTCTGCCGCAGATGCATCTGTCCATGACAGTATTGATAGCAGTGACCACCGCACAGTCCTTGTGGAGACAAAGTCCCCTCTTCACACTGAGGGTACCCACCATTGTGTTGTGTGGCATGACCACTGTGCTAAATGGGATAGATTTCGAACAGATCTAGCAATGCAAAACTGGGCATCCATGGGCACTGTGGGCCATCAGCAGCAGCAGAATTGTATTCAACCACAATCTGTAACCTCATGGCCCGGCATATCCCCCACTCTACCATTACCATCAAGCCAGGAGACCAACCCTGGTTCAATGAAGAGTGCAGGAGGGCATGTCAGGAGCAGTACCAGGCATACCTCAAACTGAGGTGTCAACCTGGTGAAGCTACAGCCCAGGACTACTTGCGTACTAAACAGCAGAAGCAGCGTGCAATAGACAGAGCTAAGCGATCCCACAACCAACGGATCAGATCTAAGTTCTGCAGTCCTGCCACATCCAGTCGTGAATGAATTAGAATTAGAACATTACAGAGCAGTACAGGCCCTTCGGCCCTCGATGTTGCGCCGACCTGTGAAACCATCTGACCTACACTATTCCATTTTCATCCATGTCTATCCAATGTCCACTTAAATGCCCTTAAAGTTGGCGAATCTACTACTGCTGCAGGCAGGGCATTCCACGCCCTTACTACTCTCTGAGTAAAGAAACTACCTCTCATCTGTCCTATATCTATCACCCCTCAACTTGAAGCTATGTCCCCTCGTGTTTGCCATCACCATCCGAGGAAAAAGACTCTCACTATCCACCCTATCTAACCCTCTGATTATCTTATATGTCTCTATTAAGTCACCTCTCCTCCTCTTTCTCTCCAACGAAAACAACCTCAAGTCCCTCAGCCTTTCCTCGTAAGACCTCCCCTCCATACCAGGCAACATCCTAGTAAATCTCCTCTGCACCCTTTCCATAGCTTCCACATCCTTCCTATAATGCGGTGACCAGAACTGCACGCAATACTCCAGGTGCGGTCTCACCAGAGTTTTGTACAGCTGCAGCATGACCTCGTGGCTCCGAAACTCGACCCCCCTACTAATAAAAGCTAACACACCATATGCCTTCTTAACAGCCCTATTAACCTGGGTGGCAACTTTCAGGGATTTATGCTCCTGGACACCAAGATCTCTCTGTTCATCTACACTACCAAGAATCTTCCCATTAGCCCAGTACTCTGCATTCCTGTTACTCCTTCCAAAGTGAATCACCTCACACTTTTACGCATTAAACTCCATTTGCCATCTCTCAGCCCAGCTCTGCAGCCTATCTATGTCTCTCTGTACCCTACAACATCCTTCGGCACTATCCACAACTCCACCGACCTTAGTGTCATCTGCAAATTTACTAACCCACCCTTCTACACCTTCTTCCAGGTCATTTATAAAAATGACAAACAGCAGTGGCCCCAAAACAGATCCTTGCGGTACACCACTAGTAACTAAACTCCAGGATGAACATTTGCCATCAACCACCACCCTCTGTCTTCTTTCAGCTAGCCAATTTCTGATCCAAAGCTCTAAATCACCTTCAACCCCATACTTCCGTATTTTCTGCAATAGCCTACCGTGGGGAACCTTATCAAACGCCTTACTGAAATCCATATACACCACATCCACTGCTTTACCCTCATCCACCTGTTTGGTCACCTTCTCGAAAAACTCAATAAGGTTTGTGAGGCACAACCTACCCGTCACAAAACCGTGCTGACTATCTCTAATGAACTTATTCTTTTCAAGATGATTATAAATCCTGTCTCTTATAACCTTTTCCAACATTTTACCCACAACCGAAGTAAGGCTCACAGGTCTATAATTACCAGGGCTGTCTCTATTCCCCTTCTTGAACAAGGGGACAACATTTGCAATCCTCCAGTCTTCCGGCACTATTCCTGTCGACAATGACGACATAAAGAATGGTGGTGGACAATTAAACAACTGGCAGGAGGAAGAGTCTCCACAGATATCTCCATCCTCAATGATGGGGAACCTAGCACATCAGTGCAAAAGATAAGTTTGAAGCATGTGCATCCATCTTCAGCCAGAAATGTCAAGTGGATGATCCATCTCGGCCTCCTGAGGTCCCCAGAATCACAGATGCCAGTCTTCAGCCAATCCGATTCACCCTGTGTGATATCAAGAAATGACTGAAGGCACTGGATACTGCAAAGGCTCTCGGCCCTGATAATATTCCGGCGATAGAATTGAAGACTTGTGCTCCAGGACTTGCCGCACCCCTAGACAAGCTATTCCAGTACAGCTACAACACTGGCATCTACCCGACAATGTGGAAAATTGCCCAGGTATGTCCTGCACACAAAAAGCAGGGCAAGTCCAACTCTCAAATCATAAGCAAAGTGATGGAAGGTGTCATCAACAGTGCTATCAAGCGGCACTTGCTCAGCAATAACCTGCTCACTGATACTAAATTAGGGTTCCGCCAAGCCCATGCAACTCCTGACCTCATCACAGCTTTGGTCCAAACATGGACAAAAGAGCTGAACTCCAGAGGTGAGATGAGAGTGACTGCCTTTGACATCAACGCAGCATTTGACCAAGTATGGAATCAAGGAGCCCTAGCAAACTGGAGTTAGAGGAATCAGGGGGAAAACTCTCCATTGGTTGGAGTCATACCTAGCACAAAGCAAAATGATTGTGGCATAATAAAAGCAAAATACTGCAGATGCTGGAAATCTGAAATAAAAACAAGAAATGCTGGAGATACTCAGCAGGTCTGGCAGCATCTGTGGAGACAGAAGCAGAGTTAACGTTTCAGGTCAGTGATCCTTCATCAGATTGTAGTTGTTGGAGGTCAATCATCCCAGCTCCAGGATATCACTGCAGGAGTTCCTCACGGTAGTGTCCTAAGCCCAACCATCTTCAGCTGCTTCATCAATGACCTTCCCTCCAACATAAAGTCCGAGGTGGAAATGTTCGTTGATGATTGCACAATATTCAGCATCACTCTCCTCAGATACTGAAGCCGCCCAAGTCCAAATGCAGCAAGACCTAGACAATATCCAGGCTTGGGCTGATAAGTAGCATGTAACATTTGTGCCACACAAGTGCCAGGCAATGACCATCTCAAACAAGAGCAAATCTAACCATCTCTCCTTGACGTTCAATGGCATTGCCATCGCTGAATCCCCCACTATCAACATCCTGGAGGTCACCATTGACCAGAAACTGAATGGGACCAGCCACATAAATGTTGTGGCTACAAGAGCAGGTCAGAGGCTAGGAATTCTGAAGTGAGTAACTCACCTCCTGGCTCCCCAATGCCTGTCCACCATCTACAAGGCACAAGTCAGGAGTGTGATGGAATACTCTCCACTTGCCTGGATGGGTGCAGCTCCAACAACACAGCACAGTGGTTAGCACCGCAGCCTCACAGCTCCAGGGACCCGGGTTCGATTCTGGGTATTGCCTGTGCGGAGTTTGCAAGTTCTCCCTGTGTCTGCGTGGGTTTCCTCCGGGTGCTCCGGTTTCCTCCCACATGCCAAAGACTTGCAGGTTGATAGGTTAATTGGCCATTATAAATTGCCCCTAGTATAGGTAGGTGGTAGGGAAATATATAGGGACAGGTGAGGATGTGATAGGAAGATGGGATTAGTGTAGGATTAGTATAAATGGATGGTTGATGGTCGGCACAGACTCGGTGGGCCGAAGGGCCTGTTTCAGTGCTGTATCTCTAAAAAAAAAAACACTCAAGAAGCTCGACACCATCCAAGACAAAGCACCCTGCTTGATTGGCACCCCATCCACCACCTTCAACATTCATTCCCTCCACCACTGATGCACAGTGGCAGCAGTGTGTACCATCTACAAGATGCACTGCAGCAACTCACCAATGATCCTTTGACAGTACCTTCCAAACCCGCAACCTCTACCACCCCGAAGGACAAGGGCAGCAGATGCATGGGAACACCACCACCTGCAAGTTCCCCTGCAAGCCACAAACCATCCTGACTTGGAACTATATCACCGCTCCTATACTGTTGCCGGGTCAAAATCCTAGAACTCCCTTCCTAACAGCACTGTGGGTGTACCTACCCCAAATGGACTGCAGCAGTTCAAGAAGGCAGCTCACCACCACCTTCTCAAGGGCAATTAGGGATGGACAATAAATGCTGACCTAGTCAACATCGCCCACATCTCCTGAACAAACAAGTTTTTTAAAAATTCGCTATTCTGGAGAAGAAAGTAGAACATTTTCTTCATCTGCTTTTCTCCAGTCCTCAGTATTGTGGGGCAGAATTTCTGCTTCCCAGCATGTGATCAGGAACCAAACAAATCCTCATTTAATCATCAAGTCAAGAGCTGCTAATGGTATTTTGCTTCTTCTCGAGGTTGGGAGTTTTCTATGGACCCCCCCAATAGCAACAGAGACACGGAGGAACAGATTGGGAGGCAGATTTTGGAAAGGTGCAGAAGTAACAGGGGTGTTGTCATGGGTGACTTCAACTTCCCTAATATTGATTGGAACCTCCTTAGTGCAAATAGTTTGGATGGAGCAGTATTTGTCAGATGTGTCCAGGAAGGTTTCCTGACTCAATATGTAAATAGGCCGACTAGAGGAGAGGCGATGTTGGACTTGGTGCTTGGCAACGAACCAGGCCAGGTGGCAGATCTCTCAGTGGGAGAGCATTTCGGTGATAGCGATCACAACTCCCTGACCTTTACTATAGTCATGGAGAGGGACAGGAGCAGACGGAATGGGAAAATATTTAATTGGGGGAGGGGGAATTACAATGCTATTAGGCAGGAACTGGGGAGCATAAACTGGGAACAGATGTTCTCAGGGAAATACACGACAGAAATGTGGAGGTTGTTTAGGGTGCAATTGTTGCGACTGCTGGATAGGTTTGTCCCGATGAGGCAAGGAAGGGATGGTAGGGTAAAGGAACCTTGGATGACAAGAGATGTGGGGCAGCTAGTCAAGAGGCAGAAGGAAGCTTACTTAAGGTTGAGGAAGCAAGGATCAGACAGGGCTCTAGAGGGTTACAAGGTAGCCAGGAAGGAACTGAAGAATGGACTTAGGAGAGCTAGAAGGGGACATGAAAAAGTCTTGGCGGGTCGGATTAAGGAAAATTCCAAGGCGTTCTACACTTATGTGAGGAACAAGAGGATGGCCAGAGTGAGGGTAGGGCCGATCAGGGATAGTGGAGGGAATGTGCCTGGAGTCGGAGGATGTAGGGGAGGTCCTTAATGAATACTTTGTTTCAGTATTCACTAGTGAGAGGGACCTGGTCGTTTGTGAGGACAGCGTGGAACAGGCTGATGTTAAGAGGGAGGATGTGCTGGAAATGTTGAATGATATGAGGACAGATAAGTCCCCGGGGCCAGACGGGATATACCCAAGGATATTACGGGAAGCGAGGGAAGAGATTGCTGCGCCTTTGGCGATGATCTTTGCGTCCTCACTGTCCACTGGAGTAGTACCAGATGATTGGAGGGTGGCAAATGTTGTTCCCTTGTTCAAGAAAGGGAATAGGGATAACCCTGGGAATTATAGACCAGTCAGTCTTACGTCAGTAGTGGGCAAATTATTGGGGAGGATTCTGAGAGACAGGATTTATGATTATTTGGAAAAGCATGGTTTGATTAGAGATAGTCAGCATGGCTTTGTGAGGAGCAGTTCATGCCTCACAAGCCTTATTGAATTCTTTGAAGATGTGACAAAACACATTGATGAAGGAAGAGCAGTGGATGTGGTGTATATGGATTTTAGCAAGGCGTTTGATAAGGTTCCCCATGGTAGGCTCATTCAGAAAGTGAGGAGGCATGGAATACAGGGGAAGTTGGCTGTCTGGATACAAAATCGGCTGGCCCATAGAAGACAGAGGATGGTAGTAGATGGAAAGTATTCAGCATGGAGCTCGGTGACCAGTGGTGTTCCGCAGGGATCTATTCTGGGACCTCTGCTCTTTGTGATTTTTATAAATGACTTGGATGAGGATGTGGAAGGCTGGGTTACCAAGTTTGCCGATGACACGAAGGTTGCTGGAGCTGTGGATAGTGTGGAAGGCTGTTGTAGGTTGCAACGGGACATTGACAGGATGCAGAGCTGGGCTGAGAAGTGGCAGATGGAGTTCAAACTGGAAAAGTGTGAAGTGATTCATTTTGGAAGGTCGAATTTGAATGCAGAATACAGGCTTAAAGACAGGATTCTTGGTAGTGTGGAGGAACAGAGGGATCTTGGGGTCCACGTCCATAGATCCCTCAAAGTTGCCACCCAAGTTGACAGGGTTGTTAAGAAGGCGTATGGTGTGTTGGCTTTCATTAACAGGGGGATTGAGTTTAAGAGCCGCGAGGTTATGCTGCAGCTCTATAAGGCCCTGGTTCGACCACACTTGGAATATTGTGTTCAGTTCTGGTCGCCTCATTATAGGAAGGATGTGGAAGCTTTAGAGAGGGTGCAGAGAAGATTTACCAGGATGCTGCCTGGACTGGAGGGCATGTCTTATGAAGAAAAGTTAATGGAGCTCGGGCTTTTCTCATTGGAGCGAAGAAGGATGAGAGGTGACTTGATAGAGGGGTACAAGATGATGAGAGGCATAGATAGAGTGGGTAGCCAGAGACTTTTTCCCAGGGTGGAAAGGGCTATCACCAGGGGCATAATGTTAAGGTGATTGGAGGAAGGTTTCGGGGAGATGTCAGAGGTAGGTTCTTTACACAGAGAGTGGTGGGTGCGTGGAATGCACTGCCAGCGGTGGTAGTAGAAGCAGATACATTAGGGACATTTAAGCGACTCTTGGATAGGTACATGGATGATCGTAGAATGAAGGGTATGTAGGTAGTTAGATCTTAGAGTAGGTTAAAGGTTTGGCACAACATAGTGGGCCGAAGGGCCTGTACTGTGCTGTACTGTTCTATGTTCTATGTTATATGGGCATCAGGTTGGCAACAACACAGAATCAAAGAATCGTTACAATGCAGAAGGAGGCCATTCAGCCCATCGTGACCGCACTGGCTCTCTGAAAGAGCAATTCCCTCAGTTCCATTCCCCTGCCTTCTCCCTGTAACCCTGCACATTCTTCCCTTTCATATAATTGTCTAATTCCCTTTTGAATGCTTCAATTGAACCTGCCTCCACCACGTTCTCAGGAAGCACATTCCCAACCTTAACCATTCACTGTGTGAAAAAGTTTTTCCTCATGTCACTTTTATTTCTCTTACCAAGTACTTTAAATATGTGCTTTCTCATTCTCGATCCTTTCATGAGTGGGAACAGTTTCTCTCTATCTGCTCTGTCCCGACCCATCATGATTTGAATACCTCTATCAAATCATTTCTCAGCCTTCTCTTCTCCAAGGAAAACAGTCCTAACTTCTCCAGTCTATCTTCATAACTGAAGTTCCTCATCCCTGGAATCATTCTCATGAATCTTTTCTGTACTCTCTGCAACGCCTTCACGTCTTTCCTAAAGTGCAACGCCCAGAACTGGATGCAATACTCCAGCTGAGGCCGAACTAGTGTCTTATACAAGTTCAACATAACTTCCTTGCTCTTGTACTCTATGCCCCTATTAATAAAGCCCAGGATACTGTATGCTTTATCAGCTGTGCTCTCAGCCTGTCCAGCCACCTTCAATGACTTATTCACATATACACCCAGGTCCCTCTGCTCCTGCACCCCCTTTAGAATTGTACCCTTTATTTTATATTGTCTCTCCATGTTCTTTCTACCAAAATGAATCACTTCACATTTCTCTGTATTGAACTTCATCTGCCACCTGTCTGCCCGCCAACTTGTCTATGTCCTTTTGAAGTTCTACACAATCCTCCTCACAGTTCATAATGCTTCCAAGTTTCATATCATCTGCAAATTTTGAAATTGTGTCCTGTCTACCAAGGTCTAGGTCATTAACATACATCAGGAAAAGCAAGGGTCCCAACACTGATCCCTGGGGAACTCCACTACAAACCTTCCTGCAGCCCGAAAAACATCCACTAACGTCGACTCTTTGTTCCCTGTCACTTAGCCAATTTTGTATCCATGTTGCTAACAAGCGATGAGAATACCTAAACAATAGCATGAAACTGGGAGTATTCCGCAAAAATATCAGCAATGCTTCTGTAATGACTTGGTTGATATATGCACCATGCAGACCAGATTTGGGTATTGGGATAAACTCTTTGGACTTAGTGGGAAGTATGTCCTACATTGAGGTAATGCACACGAATATCACAAACAGAAGCTTGAGCCCTGTGGATAACTCAGTAGATTTGCTCGGAGGTTCTTAACCATAGCGATGGGTTTGCATAAGTGTCAGCCATCTAACTAATTGTACACATCAGGAAGGTCCCAGGTGTATCCATTAGTCAGTGCTAAATTAGCCAAATACAACTGGGGTTCAATTGGCTCAACAACCAGCATTGCTGTTATTTTTAAGTTACTCAACACTGGTGTTATCTGCACTAAGAATTTATGTCAGGATTGTAAGAACTTGGATTATGCAGCTGAATGCTGAGATTAACTGTAACCTTTTTGTTTTACTATTCTTCAATGGAAACAGTTCATTCTTGCCTATATGAGGTGCAGACTAGACTTCTGTCACTTGCTTGTTGCTATGGATAGTGGACTGACTGATTTGGCCATGTCACTAGTGATATTTTGGTGTTAGACTTTAATGTGAATAGCCATTGTTTGAGTACAAATTGTCTGCAGCTTGATCCCGAAGAGATGACAGCTGGTTTGTGTACCTACGGTGCCAAAGGCATGGAAGGATGGTTTGTGTCAGTGAGGGAGCATACATAATGCATAATATGTTGTCACACCTGCCTTTTCTTCCCTTTAAAACTCTTCTTCTTCCAAATTTAGGGAAATCACTGACAGTACCAAGGATTTCTCATCCTGGCCAATTTGATTATGCAAAGCAAAACAACTAATAGAAGCAGATTCAGAAATACTAGACTTAAAATTCATAAACTATTAGAAACAAAAATGAATGAACCAATAAAAGTACAAATAAAGCGATATCATAGGCAAAAGAAAATCCACCAAAAAACTAATAATCATCAAGAAGACTATCCCTGCAGGCCAGGCCACACAATGGCTGCTGTCATATGAAATGGACCACCTGAGCTGTTAGCAGAAAGCAATGAGAAAACTGCAAAGGTGCAGTGAGGGACCTATCTCCACATTTTTAAACCTATGATGATGATGATTGCTCAGGTTGTTGGTGCAGCCTCTAAAGTGCCTTGTTTTACCTTGCTATGAAATGTAGTGTGCATCAACATGTGCTTGTCTGCATGGCCTGTTTCATGACCCATGGTGCTATCCAGCAAGGCTCGGCATCATCACTGAAAACTCAAAAGTTGGCTCTATTAAGCCAATCTTCTTTAAATAAATTTGTATTATCTAGATCAATCATGTACTCGAACTGTGTGGAGAAATTAATTTTAACATGCAGAATCATTATTCTTTTCAGTGGCCATAAATAGACAAAAGAATCCTCACTTACTGAAGTCTAAGCCATTCCATGAAGGAATCTGCAAAAAAAGAAAGATTGATTTCCTCCTGGCAGGCTTTCTGCCAATTTTCTCTTTTCCCTGCTCTCAGATGTATGTTCCAGAGGGCACCGAGGACATATCCTGTCTGATCTGTGAGGACATGCTTTGGCCAGGTTCAGAAGGAAAACCTTGGGACATTTTACCACTTTAAAGGTGCCATATAAATGTATGTTGTTGTTTTTGTTGTTGAGAATCCAAGAGGTTATTTTGTTTAAGTCAAGTAATAGAATCTACAGATGTGGGAAGTGTGACATGTTCATTTTCTTGTATTATTACAAGACAAGTTGTACCAACTGAACTAAAGAGTCTGTTGCACTGCGTGTTCACTTGGGACGTTTTATTACATTAAAGGCGCTACATAGATGTAAGTTGATATTGTTTTTCTTGTTGAAATATAACAGCTTTGTAAGCTGTTTTATTTCACAGCAAATATATATAGGCTTGTCCTGTTTAGAAATGTTCTCACTTCACCATTGAAAGGATCGAAGTAGCAGATGTCAGTTCAGATCTGAAGGGGGGACTATTGTTACGCCCTTGGATTGCAATAGTTATATATTGGGCAATATCCCTAAATGCAAGACACTTTAAGACTGCTTTCAGGAGTAATGAGAGAACTATATACAAGAGAAATGTATAAGGCTAGACCATAAATGTGTAAAAAGCACATTTAACATAGCAAAGAAATATCCCAAAGTGTTCTGCAGAGCGAAATCAGCAAGAGTTAGTGGAGGTCATGTAAAGTGAGGTGAAAGATACAGGTTTTGAGGAACCTTTTGAGAACTGGCACTGATAAGCAAGACTGTGGGGATTAGAAAGGGAATTCCACTGAGCAGGGCCATACAGTCATGGAATCATCGAGTCAGCCCATCAAATCCATGCCAGTTCTCCACGGAACTATCCAGTCAGTCCCACTCCCCCGCTCTCCCTGTAGCCTTGCAAGTTAATTTCCTTCAAGTGCCCATACAATTTCCTCTTGAAATCATTGATTGTCTCCACCTCCACCACCCTCATGGGCAGTGAGTTCCAGGTCATTATCACCCACTGTGTAAAAAAGTCCTTCCTCATCTCCCCCTGCATCTCTTGCCCAAAACTTTCAGTCTGTTTCCCTCGTCCTTGTATCATTTGTTAATGGGAACAGTTTTTCCTTGTCCAACATATCTAAGCCTGTCATAATCTTGTACACTTCTATTAAATCTCCCCTCAATCTCCTTTGTTCTAAGGAGAACAAACACAGCTTTTCCAACCTAACCTTGTAACTAAAATCCTCCATCCCAGGAACCATTCTGGTAAATCTCCTCTGCACCCTCCCAAGGACCCTCACATCCTTCCTAAAGTGCAATGACTAGAACTGGACGCAATACTCCAGCTGGGGCCTAACCAGAGCTTTATAAAGGTTCAGCATAACATCCCTGCTTTTGTACTCAATGCCTCTGTTTATAAAGCCCAAGATCCCATATGCTTTACTAACCACTCTAAGTATATCCTGCCACCTTCAAAGATCTATACACATGCATCCCCGGGTCCTTCTGTCCCTGCACACTCTTTAGAACTGTGGCATTAATTCTATATTGCCTCTCCCTATTCCTTCTGCCAAAATGCATCACCTCATATTTGTCAGTATTAAATTCCATCTGCCACCTTTCTGCCCATTCTGCTAGCCTATCTATTTCCTGTTGCAGGTAGTTCATATCATCCACACGGTTTGCCACTCCCCCAGGTTTGGTGTTGTCAGCAAATTTTGAGATTCTACTCTGTATTCCAAGATCTAAGTCATTTATATATAGCAGAAAAGCAGTGGTCCCAGCACTGACCCTTGGGGAACGCCACTGTCTACCATCCTCCTGTCTGAAACACAACTTTTTACTACGACTTGTTGTTTTCTTTCCTTAAGCTAATTTTTTATCCAATTGGACGCTGACCCTCCTATTCCATGAGCCTCAATTTTGTTAACCAGCCTTTTATGTGGTACCTTATCAAATGCTTTCTTAAAATCCATATAAACAACATCCACCACATTCCCTTCATCAACCTTTTCTGTTACTTTATCAAAAAATTCAAATAGATTAGTCAAGCATTCCAAATCCATGCTGGCTCTCTTTAATTACTCAAACCTCTCCAATGGGGAGATGGTGGCGTAGTGGTAATGTCACTGAACTAGTAATCCAGAGGCCCAAGCTAATGCTCTGGGGACACAGATTCAAATCCCACCATGGCAGTTGGTGGAATATAAATTCAATTAATTAAAAAAAAAATCTGGAGTTGAAAGCTGGTCTCACTACTGGTGCCATGACACTACCGTCGATTGCTGTAAAAACCCATCTGATTAGCTAATGCTCTTTAGGGAAGGAAATCTGCTGTCCTTACCTGCTCTGGCCTACATGTGACTCCAGACCCACAATAATGTGGTTGACTCTTAACTGCCCTCTGAAATGGCCTCGCAAGCCATTTAGTTGTCAAGGACAATTAGGAATGGGCAACAAATGCTGGCTTTGCCAATGACGCCCACATCCCATGAAAGAATAAAAAAAGTGTCTGTTGATTTTTTCCCCAAATTATTGTTTCTGAAACCTTGCTGCCATGTTGGCTGAAAGCAGAAAGAGCGAGGAAATACATTGATGTCCAGAACAGTGAACCATGCAAGGCCTTAGAGGGATTTGTGCATGACAGAGTTACATACAAACATATGAATTAGGAGCAGGAGTAGGCCACTCAGCCCTTCAAGCCTGCTCCGCCATTCAATAAATTCATGGCTGAACTGATGACTCCACTTTTCCACCTACCCCCGATAACCTTTCACCCCCTTGCTCATCAAGAATCTATCTACCTCCATCTTAAAAATATTCAAAGACTCTGCTTCCATCGCCTTTTGAGGAAAAGAATTCCAAAGACACTCAACCCTCAGAGAAAACATTTCTCCTCATCTCTGTCTTAAATGGGCGACCCCTTATTTTTTAAACAGTGACCCCGAGTTTGAGATTCTCCTACAACGGGAAACATCCTTTCCACATCCACCCTTTCAAGAACCCTCAGAATCTTATATGTTTCAATCAAGTAGTCTCTTACTTTTCTAAATTCCAGCAGATACAAGCCTAGCCTGTCTAATCTTTCCTCATAAGACAGCCCGCCCATTCCAGTTATTAGTCTAGTAAACCTTCTCTGCCTCAAATGCATTTACATCCTTCCTTAAATAAGGAGACCAGTATTGTACACAGTACTCCAGATGTGGTCTCACCAATGCCCTGTATAGCTGAACCTCCCTACTTTTGTATTCAATTCCCCTCACGATAACATTCTATTAGCTTTCCTAATTACGTGCTGTACCTGCATACTAACCTTTTGCGATTCATGCACTAGGACACCCAGATCCCTCTGCAGCTCAGAGCTCTGCAATCTCTCACCATTTAGATAATATGCTTCTTTTTTATTCTTCATGCCAAAGTGGACAATTTCACACTTTCCCACATTATACTCCATTTGCCAGGTCTTTGCCCACTCACTTAACCTATCTATATCTCTTTGTAGCCCCCTTATGTCCTCTTCACAACTTACTTTCCTACCTATCTTGTATCATCAGCAAATTAGCAACCATACCTTCTGTCCCTTCATCTAAGTCGTTTATATAAATTGTAAAAGTTGAGGCCCCAGCAGAAATCCCTGTGGCACACCACTCGTTACATCTTGCTAACCAGAAAATGACCCATCTATGCCTACTCTCTGTTTTCTGTTACCTAGCCGATCTTCTATCCATGCCAATATGTTACTCCCTACACCATGAGCTTTTATTTTCTGCAATAACCTTTGATGTGGGCATCTTATCAAATGCCTTCTGGAAATCTAAGTACAATACATCCACCAGTTCCCCTTTATCCACAGCACATATAACTCCCTCAAAGAACTCCAATAAATTGGTTAAACATGATTTCCCTTTCACAAATCCATGTTGACTCTGCCTGATTACCTGGAACTTTTCTAAATGCCCTGCTAGAACATCTTTAATAATAGCTTCTAACATTTTCCCTCAGACAGATGTTAATCTAACTAGCCTGTAGTTTCCTGCTTTCTGTCTCCCTCCCTTTTTGAATAAAGGAGTTACATTCGCTATTTTCCAATCTAATGGAACCTTCCCCGAATCTCGTAAATTTTGGAAAATCAAAACTGACACATCAGCTATCTCACAAGCCACTTTTAACTCCCTAGGATGAAGTCCGCAGCTCCAACAATTTGTTCAGTACCACTTCCCTGGTAATTGTAATTTTCTTGAGTTCCTCCTTCCCTTCCATTTCCTGACTTACAGCTAATACTGGGATGTTACTTGTACCCTCAATAGTGAAGACCGATGCAAAATATCTGTTCAATTCATCTGCCATCTCCTTATTATCCATTATTAATTCCCCAGACTCACTTTCTATAGGACCAACGCTCACTTTGTTAACTCTTCGTTTTTAAATATCTATAGAAACTCTTACTGTCTTTATATTTTTTAGCTATCTTTCTTTCATTCTAATTTTACCTTCCTCATCAATCTTTTACTCATTCTTTGCTGTTTTTTATATTCTGTCCAATCTTCTGATCTGCCTCCCACCTTTGCGCAAATGTATGCTTTTTCTTTAAGTTTGATGCAAACTCTAATCGTTTTAGTTAACCACGGATGGTGGGTCCCACCCTTGGAATTTTTCTTTCTCGTTGAAATGTATCTATTCTGTGTATTCTGAAATATCCCCTTAAATGACTGCCACTGAATCTCTATTGACCTATCCCTTAACCTAATTTACCAGTTCACTTTAGCTAGCTCTGCTTTAATGTCCTCATAATTGCCCTTATTTAAGTTTAAATACTAGTCTTGGACCCACTCTTCTCTCTCTCGAACTGAATGTAAAACTTAATCATATTATGATCACTGCTACCTAGGGGTACCTTAACTATGATATCATTAATTAATCCTATCTCATTGCACAATACCAGATCTAGTATAGCCTGCTCTCTGGTTGGCTCCAGAACGTATTATTCCAAGAAATTATCCCGAAAACATTCTATGTACTCCTCAACTAGGCTACCTCTGCCTATCTGATTTTTCCAGTCTATATGTAGGTTAAAATCCCCCATAATTATCGCTGTAACCTGTCTGACAAGCTGCCATTATTTCTTCCTTTATACCCCTTCCTACAGTGTGGTTAATATTAGGTGGCCTGTACGCCACTCCCACAAGTGACTTCTTGCCTTTATGATTTCTCATCTCTACCCAAACTGCTTCTACATCCTGAACTTAGATCATCCTTCTCTATTGCACGAATACCATCATTAATTAATAGAACTACCCCTCCACCTTTTCCTAGCTTCCTGTCCTTCCTAAATGCCATGTACCCTTCAATATTCAGGTCCCAATCTATGTCATCCTGTAGCCATGTCTCTGTAACGGCTATCGGATCGTACTTACTTATTTCTATTTGTGCTCTCAGTTCATCTGTTTTGTTTCGAATGCATTCAGATACAGAGCCTTTAATTTTGTCCTTTTATTATTTTTATAGCCTCTAGCCTTATCTGTTGACTTACTCTTAGATTTGTACACGTTGTCCCTTCCTGTCACAATCCGTTTATCATTTCCCATATTAATAACTTTCTCTCTTGCCTTGTCTCTACTCCTTGATTTACCATATTTTCCCAAATTTGATCCCTTGTCCCTACTAATCAGTTTAAAACCCTCTCTACTTCCCTAGTTGTGCGGCTTGCCAGAACACCAGCCCCAGCACGGTTCAGGTGTAGACCATCCCAATGGTACAGCCACCACTTTCCCCAGTACTGGTGCCGGTGCCCTAAGAACCGGAACCCACTTCTATCACACCTGTCTTTGAGCCACGCATTACTTTCTCTAGTCTTATTTGCCCTATGCCAATTTGCATGTGGCTCAGCTAATAATCCAGAGATTATTACCTTTGAGGTCTGCTTCTTAATTTGGTACCTAGTTCCTCATACTGACTATACAGAACCTCTTTCCTTGTCCTGCATATTGGTACCTACATGGACCACAATGACTGGATCCTCCCTCTCCCACTGTAAATTTCTCCCCAGTCCTGAGCAGATGTCCTGAACCCTAGACTGGGCAGGCAACACAGCCATCTGGACTCTCACTGAAAGAACCTCAAACCTGTTGGACAATCGCAAAGGCTGAGGCTCCTGCCCTCCTGCCCTCTGGGTCACCTTACCTGCCTCAGTTGCAGCCACACTCTCCTGTCCCTGACTACTGACCAAATCAGAAGACCCTATCCTGAGGGGCGTGACCGCCTCCTGGTACAAAATGTCCAAGTAACTGCGCCCCTCCCTGTGTTGCAGTGTCATAGAGTAGAGTTGGTGTCAATATACTGAGGGTTGAGAGGTCAGTGGAGATGAGCAAGGCCACATAAACATGATCTGGTACAGGATAATGCATGGATTGATTTTACAAACATAACTATCCTCCAATCACTGCATTTTGTTGGAGAAATCACCCTACCTTTATCAGATGATTTAGCTGCAGTTTTGGTTAAGAGTTCTGTTTTCTCTGTTTCATAGAGACTCTTTTTAAATAGACTCTGTCGACTGCTTGCTCTGAATCCAGCCATAAGTCCTGCCCTGCCTCCAACTCATTGATTGACAGAGTGCAATTCATTGACTGTGTTAATAGGCACTCTGATCAATTTATCTTTATGACCAAATTTACCATATATGAACTGAGATGAGATGCACAAGAAATTAATTTTACCAAAGGAGTTTACAAAGATCACTTGATATTTAATTCCAAATATACAGAACTGCACAACAGTCAAAGCCACAAACTCATCAGAATTGTGCATCATTTTTAGCCAAAGTTGTGCAGATAGATGATTGTCTGTAAACCAGCTACAATCAGCTCTTCCAAATCAATTTCGCATTGACACAGATTTTCCACTAATTCTGACCAGCACAGCAGTATTGTGTAAAACACTGCCTAACTGCAAATGCTGCTTGCATTTGTTTGGCACTGCTACGTAAACAGACCAGAGACTCTTCTACTACCTGGAAGTACTGAATTGACTTTTAACTTTGAGTAGTTTACAAAATCATCAAACATTGCAGATCATGTAAAGCCCATGTTTATAATCTGCAGAATTTAAAGATGAATAAATCCTGTCTTTGCGGCGAGCTAAATCAGCTCAAAATCAGCTCCTGTCATTGATAAACATGGGGGATTTTCACAAAGATATCAAGAGGTGGACTGAGGAGTTTGGGACTGAATGTCTTAAACACACAGTTATGGATTGATTTTATGTCAGGAGGAGGATGAAATGTGGATTTTGTTTTGTCTCGTGACAGTTTTTTTTCTTCATGTGGGCAAACGGAGGGTTTAGATTTCTTCAGAAATCACTGGTGCTAGGGTTACTTCATTCAGCCAACAAAAGATTTAAAGTTCAGGAAAGCAATTCCCAATATAGAAAATAATGGCACTCTGTCACCACCTGATATACATACATAAGATTAGGATTTGGTTTAATCTCATATCATTAAGGTTGTTGCTTTCTTTTTAACTTGTGGATTTGTATTATCGCTAGAAATAATGAAATGGTTAAATTGTTTATTCCTAGGATGTTTCAGGGTTTGATGTATCAGTATTCAATTTAACTAAATGTGCTGTTGAAATACAGGATGTGCAATTCGTGTCTGTTGACCTTTTTTTGTTGCCACATTGTGAAACCAGATAGTCGAGATAGTCTTGAGATGAGGAAATGGGATAATAGGGACGAGCTGATTATTTACACGCTAGATGGTAAACAAGTTGACAAGAACTGCTTTGTTTCTGGGGGTCTTATTTACAATAACTGTTAGCAGGGCATAATGAATTATCAAGGACAGTGTGCATGGCTAGTGGTCTATGAAGATCTTGAGCTTTCCTTCACAATTTGTAGAGAGAATTAGGATTGAAAAGTTCAATGAGGGTTACATCTCTACCCAAAGGGGAAAAAGGGTAATATTTTTTTATTTATCTGCATTTCTACAGCTTAGAGACATTACGTGTCTCAAAGACTTGGTCAAACACAATAAAAGGTTTCAGCTGCAAACCACGTTAACGTTAACTCTGCTTCTCTCTCCACAGATGCTGCCAGACCTGCTGAGTATTTCCAGCACTTTCTGTTTTTATTTTAGGTTTCCATCATCCACAGTATTTTGCTTTTGTAAGGTGCAATCTCGATTTGGTGTCAGATTTGAATTGCCTTACAATACCAACAAGGACCAAACATTCAGTTTCTGTTTTTTTTAATTCATCAATACAAATATATTCAATGTAAATGTTTTTGAGTTTTTTGATGAGGCAACACAGGAGGTAGGGTCACAGGAGGGTCGATGAGGATAATGCAGTTGATTTAGTGTACCTCTCTTGGCATTTCTTCGCGGACAGCAATTTTGGGAAGGTTGTAGTCATCGGTTGCAGGGCCTGCTGGTGGCTAGTCAGGCCTATCCCGTGACTGGCAGATTCTCCCACAGCGGGTACAAGTGAAGGTGTAGTCGCTGTTGGTAGCAATTGGATCTATCCTTCTCCTCCTTTTCTCTTTCATATTGGTTCTTCGCTCAGTCTCAAAGGTGTCTGTAGCCCTCCTGATGTCGCATCTCCAGGCATCACGATCTATGGTCTGCGCTTCCCACTGGCGATGGTCAATGTGAACACAGAGAGGGACTTCTTCAGAGAGTCCTTGAAACGTTTGCATGGAGCCCCTCTGTTCCTATTACCCGTGGTCAGCTCTCCATACAACACGATCTTGGGCAGGCGACTGTCGTCCATCCGGGCAACGTGACCCACCCAATGCAGCTGGCTTTGCAGGAGGATGGCCTCGATGCTGGTGATGTTGGCTGTTGCCAGGACTTCAATGTTTGTGATGCGGTCCTGCCAGCAGATCTTGAGGATGCTGTGGAGGCAGCACTGATGGAAGTGCTCTAGAAAGCGTACATGACGGCGGTATAGGACCCATGACTCTGCGCCATACAGAAGGGTGGTGAGGATTACAGCTTTGTACACTGAGTTTTTTCTGTGCTCTGCGGCTGTGAATGCTCCACACTCGTTTGTACAGTCTGCCGAATGTACTGTTTGCTTTTGAGAGCCTATTGTCCAGTTCCTTGTCTATGGTGGCATCAAACGAGATGACGCTCCCCAAATAAGTAAATTGCTTGATGGCATTCAGCTCAGTTCCCTCGATGACAATGCTTGATGGTCTATATTTTCCTTTGGGTGCAGGCTGATGCAGGACTTCAGTTTTCTTTAAATTGATTTTTTAGTCCAAAGAGTTGTGCCGCCTCGGAAAAATGTGTTGTTATATGTTGCAGGTCTGACTGACTATGGGCCAGGAGAGCACAGTCATCGGCAAGAAGAAGCTCATGGATGAGTTTTTCTTGTGTCTTTGTGTAAGGCTGAAGACGCCTGAGGTTGAAAAGGCCTCCATCAGTCCGGAAGTGGATGTAACCTCCCTCCTTAAGGTTATCCATTGCCTGCTACAGCACCATGCTGAAAAAAATGGTGAATAAGATCGGGACCAGCACACATCCCCGCTTCACACCATTGGAGATATGGAAGGGACTCAAGAGGTCGCTGTTTTGCTTGACTTGTCTGTACTGATTTTCATGAAACTGCTTCACCATGGCCAGGAACCTGGGTGGGCATCCAAGTTTTTCAAGGATTTTCCAAACGTCCATCTCTGCTCACAGTGTCGAATGTCTTGGTGAGGTCTACGAAAGTGATGTACAGGCCTTTGTTTTGTTCACAACACTTTTCTTGTAATTGTCGGAGTGTAAATACCATGTCTGTGGTGCCTCTGTTTGCTTTGATACCACACTGTCTCTCTGGGAGGTTTTCTTCTGTAATGGTAGGCACAAGCCTGTTCGGATGTATTCTAGCCAGGATCTTCCCAGCAATAGAAAGGAGGGTGATCCCACGATAGTTGGAGCAGTCTGATTTTTCTCCTTTGTTTGTGTACAAGGTGATGATAATGGCACAAAAGGTGTTTGATAGAGTGCCACATACCAGGCATATCAGCAAAAGTAGAGCCAATGGAATAAAAGGGACAGTGACAGCATGGATACGAAGTTGACTGAGTGACAGGAAACAGAGTAAAGGTGAATGGTTGAGATTGTGGTGGAGGCAGGTTCAATTGAGGCATCAAAAGGAAACTGAATAATTATCGGAAGAGAAATTGTTTTTAGTGCAATGGGGAAAAAGCGGGGGAGTGGGACTAGCTGAGTTGCTCTTTTAGAGAGCCGGTACAGACATGACGGGCCAAATGTAACCAATGATTTTATGTTGTGAACCCCTAAAATTCTGGTTAATCCACCCTGTTTATTCATGACTGACTTTTCTCACTTAAAAACTGCAAACCTTTCACATACAGAAATAAAAACTGGATTTGAGCCAAATCCCACAGAAAAGTCTGCTAATTATCTCATTCATACGAGTCCAGTTCTACTCATCAATCTATAATCTGCCTCAAACTTCATTAACCTTTTAGCCCTCCAAACACTACTTGAGAACAGCTAAGCATACTGTTACACTAACTCTTTCCGTAATGACGTTCTTTCTTCAAACTCATACAGATAAACAGAACTCATTAAACTTTCATAGTGTCATGAAGACCCCCACCTGAAAAGAATGAGGCATATTAATTTTGTCACATGAACATTAATTTTAATCTGTTGCTGGTGTGGAGAGACGACTTGTTTAAAGAGATCAGCAGTAGCTGCCAAAAATTTTGCATTCCAAGAGACAGTCGCCTGGGAAAAGCCAATGGGAACTGCTCACTGATTGAATTAACAGAGCTTGGTCTGGGCAATGGTGATCCACATCTTGTCGGTGTAAGAGACAGCACTACACCCCACCTCCCCCCGCCCCCACCAAGAGCTTTGAAATCCACAAAGGCAGGAGTTTGTTTAAACAGTGAGTCACATGACTAACCCACTGGCCCAGGTCTGGTTTTGAACTGCTCACAGGACAGCTTGGTTCAGATTGCAACTGAACTTGGAACAAGTTATGGGCAGCACAGTGGCTAGCACCGCAGCCTCACAGCTCCAGGGACCCAGGTTCAGTTCTGGGTACTGCCTGTGCGGAGTTTGCAAGTTCTCTCTGTGACTGCGTGGGTTTTCGCCAGGTGCTCCGGTTTCCTCCCACAGTCAAAGACTTGCAGGTGATAGGTAAATTGGCTGTTGTAAATTGCCCCTAGTGTAGGTAGGTGGTAGGGAATATGGGATTACTGTAGGGTTAGTATAAATGGGTGGTTCTTGGTCGGCACAGTCTCGGTGGGCCGAAGGGCCTGTTTCAGTGCTGTATCTCTTAAAAAAAAATAAAGAGCCTCTCCCCTGTCTGGCTCTTTCTCTTTCACTAATCTCTGGATCCACTGAATTCACTTAAACCTCAAGAAAGAAAAGACTCCTACATTGAAACAGGTTTTAAAGCGTGCACTGGGCCCCTACGAAACGGCAAGAACTATCGGCAACCAAAGACTCTACATCGAACTGTAAGGACTGTAAATAGAAACCCAGCCATATCCTCAAACTTTTCCCCTTTATTCTTTCTACTTTTTCTGTCTCTATCTGTGTGTGTGTTTATCGCGTATTCATGCTAGAGTGGTCATGTGGCGTTTTCGTAGTCATTAACTGAATTAGAGTTTAAGATTAATAAACTTCCACCTTTCTTGTTTAAATCTTAGAAAACCTGTCTGATTGATTTCTTTGCCTTACAATTGGAAAGCAGTGAGCAAAGATTCACTGGGGGGGGGGAGCTAAAAACTTGGTGTTTTAAAAATTAAACCCTGCTACCGTTAAATCAGGCAAAGGCTGAGAGGGAACCCCTAGACCCCTATCTCACATGGTTGTAACAATAGCTTTTCCACTTTCTTACCAAGAACATTTGTCTCACTTTATTTCCAGTCTTAATGACTACAAACCAACTGAAAATATCCTTTTAAAATCTTACTAATTACAGTCGTTGCCAGATACTATTATTTATATATAGTCTGGGATAACGCTGTAGTAATCTTGTCAGGCATCTTGGAAACCAGCATTTGAATGGAATTTTATATATCCCACTCCGGACTGAGTAGTTTAATATTTTTCCATTTCGTAGAAAAACAACACTAACACTTCTCAGTTATATACAGTCCAGTCTAACATTACAGTTGACACAGTAACAAGGGCCAGAGGCTAAAACAATGCAGATATACAAGTGTTCACAAGAATGGACTTTGAAACCAAAAGTAGAGTTGAGGAGAGGATTACATGAAAAGTGGAATGATGGAAAAACAATTTTTTTTCAAGTCAATTTAAGGGACATGAAAAGCAAGAAGCATCTAACCTGCTATTACACCATCCAAAGAACCAGCCAAATTGGTCAGAATTCACATGTGTCCAACTACCCACCTGAATTCTTCTTTGGAGCTTGGCCAGAGTTTGGTATTGCAGCTGTTTATTTAAAACCTGACTGACTTTACTCACTTTGCTGGGCATGACTGCCAAACATTCCTTTGTTCTCTTGCTTTCTGTGCCACACGAAGTTAGGGGAATTGGATCCCGACCCTGCACCTTTCTGGAGATTGTCCAAAAGAGCTGCCAATCAAGCCTGAAATTGGCTAATCACAAAGCTCATCAGGGAGGACCCTTCCAATCCCTAAAGCCTGAAAGTTTGCTGGGTTCACCTGAAATGACATAACAATTTCTTGATCATAAAGAATAATAACCTCAATGTCTGACTTTAATACACATTCTCCACATTCGTGCAGCCTGTGGCATTTGATAACCCAGTGCAAATTCACATTTTTGAACAACCGTTAAATCAGACAAACCCCAAATTCCTTCCTGTGAGGGATAAAATAAGGTCAGTTGGATAGCTGGCTAGTGTGTGGTGCAAAGTAACACCTACAGTGCAGGTTCAATCCCCACACTAGCTGAGATAGGCATTGGGGACTGCTTCCTTGAATATCCCCATAGTGATATCATAGCAAAAGATATAATTATCATCCCTTAGACAGCAAGGACACTGCTGAGAGAGCAATACACATGATCAAGAAGCCTAAGATATATTTGACTGAAGGAGTCATTACTCACTCTTTAGCAGTCAAAATTCATATCATTGTCCATGTTCCATTATTGGTAATTCTTAAATAATTTGATAACAATGTTTTCTGTTGTGTGCTGGCACATTAGAATCAGTTCATGAACAGACCAGGAAACAACCATCATTCAAAGAAAAGATTAAAACAATTTTTGTTGATTTCAAATTTTTTGATGAAACAATCATGTTAAAGTTATTTTAATAGCAGAGTAATTTTTATCACATCATAAATTGAGTATTGAAAGTGTATTCATGTTTTTCAAAAGAGAATGTCTCTACTATTGACGCTCTCATGTTCATTGTGTTGCAACAGGGGAGGAAGGGGTCTCAGGCTCCCCTCTGGCCTCTTTCCTGGTTTGGCCGTAACAGGGTTTATCTTTTAAAACAGTGTTTTTAGCTTCACCTCAGTGAGTCTTTGCTCACTGCTGTCTAATTGTAATTGCAAATGAACCAGACAGGTTTTCTTAAGTTTAAACAAGAAAGATGTAAGTTTATTAGCTTTATCACTCTAACCAGGTTAAAATTACTAAAATACGCAATGCAACCATGCTTGCATGCACACAAGAGGCACACACACAAATAGATACAGAGGGGAAGAAAGAATTAAGGGTGGGGGGGGGGGGGTTGAAGTAGAGTTTGTAATAAATGGAATACAGATACAGTTCTTTGTATCTTTGCAGTAGTGTCCTTGATTGAAGTGAAGGTGTTAGCGTCCTTGCTGGGGCCAGGTGCACAATTTCAGACTTGTTTCTCTGGTACCAGAAGGCTGAAGAGGTGCTTTGTCTGTATTCTTGAAGTCTAAGCTGCCACCATGGGGTCCCTGGGACTTTGCTAGAGAGAGAGAGAGAAAGACAGAGAGAGAGAGATGGGGACTTTTCTTCTGCCAGTTCAATTGCAGTCTTCTCCTTTCTGTGGCACAATTCAAAAAGCCCCAGTCTTACCAGCAGGTAGGTCATGTGACCATCTCTTTTTGAAACTGCACTTCTTGGAGGGTGGTTGGATTTCAGAGCCGCCCAGGCAGACATGGTGGGGGGTGAAATTTTGTCTTACAAAGTCAAAAGCTGTCAGTATCATTTGATCATCACTATTAACAAAACCCATCTCGCTGATTGGGAGTGCTCACTGATTCATTGTCTCTCTATTCAACAGTCTCTCGGTTAGTCCTGGTCTTTTCAGAATGCAAATGTGCAACCATGTTTTCAGCTATTCAGTTCTGTTTTTTTAAATAAGTTCTTTGCAATGTCCAGTAAAAAAATTTCAAGTAGTGGCCCATATGACAAAATTAATATGATTCCATTTGGCAGGTGTGATTTCTATCACAGTTGTCACACACAAACATATAATTGTGATAATTGAGGCTAAATGCTGACTCTGCTATACAGCTGGAATTACTAACAGAAATCTACAATTTGCTGCATTAAATGGCCATAACATGGAACAAAAAGGTGATCACTGTGTAGCAGCTAATTACAGTTTGAAAAAGACTAGATTTTGGTCAGGCCCAGCAAGGTACCGCTTCAACAAGTGGTAGTGTTAAGTAAATAATGGTAAGTACAGTTCTGACTTGTACATCTTTCAAATGGCCAAACCTCAGATGCAGCATGTATTTGGGGATAATCATGTGTGTGCTGCCTACATTTCTGTCCTTAGTAATCTGATATTCTCTGGCTGTATGTGCGGCCCTGCCAGCAGCACAGGATCTTACACTAATTGTCCTTCTGTGCAGCAAGTATTCTGAGGCCACAGTATATCAGATGGCAGGATTTAGGTTTATATCCTGCTGCTATAAAAATTGAATTTTCCTGCATGAATTGTGCTGTATTCATGTACAGCAGGAAAGCAAATTTAATCTGTCATTGATAACAGTACAGATTAATGGGAAAGTCTGTGTGTACAATTCCAAAAAAGAAAAACATATAATTCTCACTATTAGACATTACTGCAGTCACTGAGATTTTTAATTGATAACCATAATACCCCAAATATTCCTCTCTTCACCAAGTTTAGCAAAACGTAAGACAAGAGTAAAAAGGAATATAGTGTTCATTGATATCATCTATGGATTATTTGTTAGTAGTTAGTCCTCATCGGTCTTCCTGCTGACACCGGTATCAACTTTCTCGATCTCTTCTGCACTGCTTCGTAATGCTGCAGCGAACATTCCTTTATGTTAGTTTTAGCATCAGAAGACAAAATAAATGACACATGTACTTCCTGAATCTGAATCTTAGTGAAGTATATAGGCAGGTATGGGAATGGATAAAGAGAAGCCAGATAACAAACATATGACCTACAATAATAACGAACAGGAAAAGACCTGCTGGTCTTGTACAGTTGTAATGCAACATTTTTCCACCCCACCTGGCTGCATACAATTTCCTGGGAGAGGGTTAAAAAAAAGATAAAAGAGACACTGAGGGCAATGAGGGAAAAATAAATTGGAAAATTCCTCTCCGACCCCTTAGACAATTGAAACCCTGCCAGGAGATGACATTAACTCTGATTTATATTACAGGATTACCATGTGCTCTCTGCTGCAGCCAGAAACCAGTTTGAAGGAATATAGTAAATCAGCATTCACTCCATGCAGTAATGCCTGTTCCAATAGGTCCAATATTCTTTGGAAAAAGAAGAAACACTTACAAAGGCAAAATACTGTGGATACTTGTAATCGTGACAGTTCTCCCTAACCTATCCAGTTGAAACAATTGGTCTACATAAACACAATCTGGGTCCTTAATTATTTTATAAACCTCAAGCAAATTACTCCTAAGTCTACCCTTCTCGAAAGTGTAAACAGCCAGCTCATTGAGCCTATTGTCTTTTAAACTGTGAATTAATCTTGTGACCATCTCTGGCACCCTTTCCAAAGCCTCAATATCACCTATGTGAAGAAACCAAAAGTGGGCACTGAAACCTACACAGAGTCTTGTACAAAGATAAAATGGCATGTTTTGCATCATAGTGAATTGCCCTCAGAATACACTATAACCCTATTTGTTTTAGTTATAGCTTCACAGCACTGACCATAAAACAGAAAAAATTAATGCACTAAAAAGCCTGGATCTCGGTCTCTCACCACTGGCTTTAATTCTTTTTCTTGTAGGACGTATGTATATTTGACATTTCACCTGCCTACGTGCACAATACTGCACTTTTCTAAGTTAAACACCACAAACACTGGGCCAATCCCCCAGCACATCTAGATCTGCTTGTAGCAGTTGAACATCCTCTACCATTCTGACCCTCATACATATCTGATATTGTCCACAATCCTGCACATCAATCCCTCAACATCTACATTATATTAAATGGTGAGAGTAAAACAAGGGGGACACAGATTCATACTATTAAAACCTAAATTTTGAACTGATAATTGGAAATAATTCCTTATACAACGAGTGATCAACATCTGGAATAGACTTCCAGAGTAAAGGAGGCAAAAACCTAAGAGTTATTTAAGAAACAATTGGATGTTGTAGTGATGGGGGGAGCTTTAGAATCTCTCTCGATTGATGAATTAAGGTGGGTTGAATGGTCTTCCTCATCCATAATTCTCTTGCGATCTTGTAATATGTCTCTTTCTTTCCTCGCATCAATATATGCCCCACACTGTTAATTCACACTTATAGCGATGCCTTAAACGTATCGTTTTTAAGCAATGCAACTTCTTTTGAATCTTCAGTAGGTCCTTGGAGTTGTTGACATTGCAATAATTCTTTCTGTCACATACAATTGTGCTTGGTGCCTATTTTGCATATTTGGGGCTCCCACCCTCCCTCCACCCCCACACAAAACTGTGATTGTGTTTCTCCATAGGAATGCACATTAACACATCTAGGACCAGGGCACTGAAACTTCCCCAAACTGTCATTCAGTCATTCAACCACTTTCCTCCAAAATTGTGCACCCAACAAACATTGGCATTTACACCAATTAAATGGCTTGTTGACCTGATGGGAGGTGTCAAAGGATCATTGTTACGGCTGCATTGTTATTGACTGCTTTTTTGCTAATAAAATCACATTCTCAGGAATTACACCCACCAAGACCAGACATTCCTACAATGTTATTAGAAGGTTACATTTTATCAAAAACAGACATTTCTCCTGTTTCTTTTACAAATAGAAAAATATGGTCCCTTGATCTGAACTTCAAAAATCTAGTTATATGCCACACAATTTTGTGCATAAGTACCATTCCAAACCCCCTCCCGCTCACCCCAAACAAAATTAAATCCAGTCTCAGTCTGAGATGGAATAAGAGGTGAAAAGGCCTTGGTCAGATTAAAGACAAGTAAATGTTGCTACAGCTGGGGAGAAATCAGGTTAAAAAAAAGAGGTTTATCAGAAGAATGAACTCTATCTTCAGTGGTGTTCCCCAAGGGTCAGTGCTGGCACCACTTTTTTTTTGATACATATAAATGATTTGAATCTTGGAATACAAAGCAGAATCTCAAAATTTGCTAATAACACCAAACTTGGAGGTGAGGCAAACAGTAAGGATGATATAAACTGCCTGCAAAAGGACATAATAGGCTAGCAGAATGGGCAGAGAGGTGGCAGATGGAATTTAATACTGACAAGAGTGAGGTGATGCATGGTGGCAGAATGAATAGTGAGAGGCAACATAAACTTAATGGCACAGTTCTAAAGAGCGTGCAGGAACAGAGGGACCTGGGGGTGCATGTGCATCGATCTTTGAAGGTGGTAGGACATATTGAGAGAGTGGTTAGTAAAGCATATGGGATCTTGGGCTTCATAAATAGAGGTATTGAGTACAAAAGCAGGGAAATTATGCTGAACTTTTATAAAGCTCTGGTTAGGCCCCAACTGGAGTATTGTGTCCAGTTCTGGTCATCACAATTCAGGAAGGATGTGAGGGTCCATGAGAGGGTGCAGAGGAGATTTACCAGAATGGTTCCCGAGATGGAGGATTTTAGTTACAAGGTTAGTTGGAAAAGCTGGATGTGTTCTCCATAGAACAAAGGAGATTGAGGGAAGATTTAATAGAAGTGTACAAGATTATGACAGGCTTTGATAAGCTAGACAAGGAAAAACTGTTCCCATTAACAAATGGTACAAGGACTAGGGGACACAGATTGAGGTTTTTGGACAAGAGATGCAAGGAACAAAGAACAGTACAGCACAGGAACAGGCCATTCGGCCCTCCAAGCCTGCGGCGATCTTGATGCCTGCCAAAACTAACACCTTCTGCACTTCGGGGGTCCGTATCCCTCTATTCCCTTCCTATTCATGTATTTGTCAAGATGTCTCTTAAACGTCGCTATCGTATCCTGCTTCCACCACCTCCCCTGGCAGCAAGTTCCAGGCACTCACCACCCTCTGTGTAAAAAAAACTTGCCTCGCACATCCTCTCTAAACTTTGCAGAGGGAATATGGGGAAGAACTTTTTTATGCAGTGGGTGGTAATGATCTGGAACTTGCTGTCCACGAGTGTGGTGGAAGCGGAGACGATCAATGACCTCAAGAGGAAGCTGGATGGCCACCTGAGAGAAATAGACTTGCAGGGCTACAGGGATCAAGCCGGGGAGTGGGACTGATTTCATCGCTCCGTTGAGAGTCGGCATGGACTAGATGGGCCAAATGGCTTCCTTCTGTGCCATAAATGATTCCATGACTCTATAATACCACTGCTTGTCGGTTCACCTTATGACCAGTTGCCATTGAACTCTAGGATCATGGATATAATTGCAGAAAGTGATCTATTGAAGAAATACAATTTGTTCATGTCAATCTAAAAAAGGCCTCGAGTTGTATTATCGAAATGCTGAACCTGCAAGGAATGGAATTAGGTCAGTGACAAGGTATGATCAGCACCTGGTTTACATGATAGCAATATATTCTGAGATGAAGAATTTGATTGAAGAATACCAGACTGTTTACACAGCCAGTATCTACTTTGCTGCAAAGCCAAATTAAATCAGTATCCTGGAGGTGTAGCAAATGTGCTATATTTAAAAGCCCCCCAAGTAATTCAGTCCAGTTGTCAATTCACTACCAAATCAAAATGTTAACTGCAGTGTAAATGGAATTGTAGAGAGTTCTTACATGCCTTATTATTTTACCTACTTTGTCACACATTATCTTCCATATTTCTCAGTTCCCATAACATCTCCAGCCTGGTCTGATTATACCACATTTTACAGTGTGGACACCAGCATCCCTATAAACTGCTAACATGGTCCTAAAGTGGAAATTCATGTCACTTTGGCACCTCTACTCAAAGAGGGTATTATTGTGAGTCCAGGTAGTAATAGTTCTTATCAAAAGTGGATAGCACAAGTTACAAGGCTTTACAAGGATGATATAATAAATACTGGAAGATCTGCTTCTAGCCGAGCAATATGGTACCACCTATACTAGGGGGCAATAACACTTATCACTATTTTAAATGTATACTATTGATGAAGAGGTTCCATATTAGCTCAATTTCAATGATAATAAATGACAATACTACAATAATAGTCTTCTGCATTATACTGCTATTGCAGGATCCATAGCCAAGGGGAATTTGTTTACCAGTTTTATATTGTCACCATTTGCTGTTTTGAAGTCAGCTCCCAAATTTCACATCTGCAAACACTTTATTTTCAAGAATTTTATACTACACATGGACAACACTACTTTTATACCAGTATAAAGTTACAATTATAAATATAGTAGTAGTGGGAGGACTTCTACACCAGAATTCCAGCATTCAGATTAGAAGTAACTTGATCTACTTTGGGCTGCTTCATATCCAGTAAGAAGCACAAAAATCAGGCATGAATGAGTCCAGATGTTACCCAGACAAGAATAAAGTGGCCCCCTCAGCTGTAAATTTTCTATGTCGGTGAATTTAAGTTAGATATCCTGTTTACTGACAAGTCAAGAAGTCATTGCTTTAAGGATCCAATTTGTGTGAGTTCCAGGGATACCCATCCTCCACAGGCCAGAATATTGTGAGCAGTGACATGAGCAGAGTTCCAACTGGAGGTGACCTACCTGACATATTGGGTAAGGAAAACAAGAGATGTTCTTTACTCAGGCCTAAAGCAGGCATTAACTATTTGCATATGTAGATAAGGAGCCCGACATCTGCTTCTAGTACCTGCAGTAACATGGCTTTGCCCCAGCGGCAGCCTCAGGGAAAACAAACCTAAATAAAATAACGTAAATAAATAAAGGTAAGTACTTGCCAGAATCCTAATCGCCACCGCTCCTGCAGACTGAGGTCCAAGCACCCAAACCCCCGATCTCTCCACACAGACCCTGATTCCGCCTCTGGTACCCCGATTCTTTCACCTAACCCCTGATTCCCACTCTGAGATCCTGATCGCGACTTGTTCATCCCCCCCAACACAAAGTTTAGGCCCCCAATTCAAATAATTCCCCAATCCCAAGTATATATAGAATCATAGAATGCCTACAGCACAGAGGGAGGCCATTCGGCCCATCATATCCAAGCTGGCTCTCTGCAAGAGCAACTCACCTAGGCCCACTTCCCTGCCTTTCTGCACAGTACTGAAAAACTTTTCTTCTCAGCTAATTATCCAATTCCCTTTTGAAAGCCATGATTGAATCTTCCTCCACCACACTCTCAGGCAGTGCATTCCAGATCCTAACCACTCGCTGCGTAAAAGTGTTTTTCCTCATGTCACCTCTGGTTCTTTTGCCAATCACTTTAAATCGGTGTTCTCTGGTTCTCAACTCTTCCACCAATTGGAACAGTACCTCCATACCTACTCTGTCCAGACCCCTCATAATTTTGAACACCTCTATCAAATCTCCTCTCAATGTTCTCTTCTCCAAGGAAAACAGCCCCAGCTTCTCCAATCTCTTCACGTAACTGAAGTTCTTCATCCCTGGAACCATTCTTATAAATCTTTTTCTGCACCCTCTCTAATGCCTTCACACCCTTTCTAAAGTGTGGTTCCTAGAATTGGAGAGAATACTCCAGTTGAGGCCGAACCAGTGTTTTATAAAGGTTCACCATAACTTCCTTGCTTTTGTACTCTATGTTTCTAATTATAAAACCCAGAATCCCGTTTGTGTTATTAACCACTTTCTCAACCTGCCCTGTCACCTTCAACGATTTGTGCACATATACCCGCAACATATATCTACTGGGCTGGCTGAAGCAGGACCATTTTATTTCCTAGGAATCAACTTTGGATCACTAATCAACCACAACTAATTATCATTAATCATGAAATACTTCTCCCATTAATGATGTCCAACAACAAATACAACAAAGGAACAGACACCAGCAATCCAAAATACACCAGCAATAAAAAATATACCAGCAATAAAAAACTTAAGCAAACCTCTCCAACAAAGGTCACGTTGTGCAGAGAAAGAAGATTGGTTCCAGTACTTGTTATTTCTGGATTCAGGTGAAATTCCCAGTCACTCATTCCTTGGACCTACAGCAATGTGAAGCCTTGATGAGATTAATGCTTTGTAATTACTTCAAGCTATCGGTTATCCTTCATTCAAAAAACGTTGGAACCATTTATTCACGATTGGCTACATGAACAAATATTTTCAAGCAAAATTTGAAAAAGAATCTGATCTAACATAGCATATTGCTGCTATTAGCTCAATGTCAGGTACCCAATAGCACAACTCATAATATATCTTGTTGCAGTAAGATAACTTTATAATCTTGAAGTATTATAAATTATTTGTACGGAAATTAAAAATTCTCGAGTCTAATAAGGTACAGAAATGAAAAACTGAACTATTGAACTCTTCATGGAAGAACATTATATGGTACCACCACATGCCCTTCCACTGAACTCCCTCAAGAGTGTGTGACATATCTTCTGTCCTGCGTTCAGTTGAAAGTTTAATCAGGCTGGTTGAAGGAGATATTATATCCCATGTGGCCCAAATGATTGCAGAAGGAGCATTCAGAGATGGCTGATCATGTTATTTCAGGATACATTAAACAAACTCAGAAAAACTTTAAAAATGTTATAGATTTGTATACTCACATTTGTTGTCACTTTGGAGCATTAATCAAGTATAAACAGTAGGGAACTGGTCTGACTGATATGAGTAAGGACCTTTACCTCTTTCACCTGGACTTACTCGTGAAGCAGTCTACCAAAACCAACTTACTTAAGAAAATCTTAGTTCAAGATGGATTCTTCGTATTTAGAGAAAAGCAACGAATAATAAACAGAGAAATTGACTCTAGTTTCTTGTTTCTCTCAATAAGAAGATTTGAAGCTGTTAAGCTGTTTTTGGCTGTTCAAGCTTCTCTGAATGACTGGTCTGAATAACCTGCCAAAACCAGTTAGAATTCAAAGTTCACACAATGGCTCAAATGGGTATCTTAATACATAATAGTTTCTGAACAGACTCAGCTCAGCCCTCTCGATAACCCAAGGGAAACCATGTTCAGTTCACAACCTCAAAGAGCTAGAGGCATAAAAGCAACTTAAAAATGACTCAGAGTACTGAGAAGGCCATTTGCTTCCAGTGCGGTAAGTTTATTTGTGCAAAATTTGGATGCATAGTGCCCATTTTGTGGGTGCTCACAGCGGCCATCGAGGTTCAAAATGATGTTTGTAGCACACACACTATTGGTGAGAAGCCATATTGGTAAGGGCATTATTGCATGCACAGAATAGGCGGATTATGATGTCAATCTGCCTGAAATGCTGATTTGATGCAAATGCTGCCAATTTGGAGCTCAGTACTCCAGCTAATGCCATCTCTTAACCATGCATGGCTGAACACACTGTCAGCTGCAGGAAGGATACCCCACCAGGGCTATCTTAAAGGGATGATCAACTACTTTCAGGTTAGGTGCGAATTGATTTCTACTGGTTGTTGCAATGATTGTACAAGTGGCTTCTAGAGACCCTAAAGGTTGCTCCAGTCTACAGGGAGTGGTGCGGCAGGTGCTGAAGGATATCTGTATGCTGGCCCCGTCGATGTTCTTCCACGTCCTGAGCTGCAGAAATCATGTGCGACTGTGCTCCCCAGGCAGTTGGTACCTACACCATCCTAGCTCCCTGTCCTGGCTTCAGCTACTCTTGCCCACATTCATATCCTGCCTCTATGCTATCGTCTAAGGTGGCTGGGAGTGTGAGTCCGAGTCACAATGTTTCTTCATCAGCACGGTCTTCCTGCTCCCCCACTAGTTGTTGTTCTGCCACCGCCTGGCCAGGTTACAGTTCCTGGGTATCTGAAATTCGAAAGGCACAGGGTAGGGTTGTATTGAGGGATGCAGGGAAAGTAAGAGCTGAATGCTTAAACCATCTGCAGCTTGTAAATCAGAGAGTGTGGGATGTGAAGAGAAGGATTAGGTATGAGCATATTGTCATCTTCGATCGTTACAGTCCCATGCTGGCCATGGCCTCAGCATTGGCTGCTCCAATGATGACCAACACGGTCTCCTCCACTGGAGGTGAGGAAATGCAGCAGTGCCTGTTCCCTGCTGTTAGCTCCTGCTCTCTTCAGTAATGCTCCACCTTGTCCTGCGTCGGTGAGTTTGGTGCAATGTGTTTTGGTGATTTAGCTGTCATGGTTGAATAGCTGACAGTGTGTGGGATGTGAAGCTGTGAGATGTGGGTGTGAGGCTTGCAGCAGTGCTAAGTGTGTGAGAGTGAGATGAGGCTATGAACTTTAGGTATGAGACTTGATAGAGATTGCTGGTAGGTGAGTGATGGGTATGTGGTGTATTAAGCAGTGTCTGAGGCTAGTGGTACAGATGGTGAGATATGGCATTTAAAGGTGCATTCACTGACCTTGACCACTTGCGTGAGGACTTTGAACTTTTCGCGACACTGCATCCAGGTCCTCGGGTCTTGACTCCTAGCATTGACCACCACAGCTATCTGCTCCCGCTGCCTGCTGAGAGCATGTCTGGAGGGTCTTCTGGATCCATGCAGATAGAGCACAGTTCTCCTCCTCTGCACCTCCTCGACCAAAGACTCCAGGTCAGCAGCGGAAAAGTCCGGAGCTGAATTTTATATTGGCGATGGGCCGGTAGGAAGCGGGGCAGCCCCACCGCAGCTCTCTATCCAACCCCCAGTTGAATTCAATGGTGAACAGCCAATTACCTGCCCACCATCAGGGACACCGTCCCTTTAAGACTATGCGCGCCTCAGTGAAGATTGTTCAATCTGATTGGTTGAAGAGCCTCATTGTTGCTTGTCCTGCTCACACACTACAGGTCCCCTGAGGGAGCTGTGCTGGATTAGACACCTAATTTTTATTTATTTAGTGACTGCAAATCTGTGGAGCCAAGTGATGGCCTCCTCGTTTACTGAATTTAAGATGATTAGTCTGCCACTGAGTCTGTCGAGGGGACGCTCCTCGGTAAAGCGCAGCATTGTTTGTGTTTGTGTGGTGGAGGTTGGCTTTGCAGGGCCCTGGCTTGTCCTGAACCTGTTTAGCAAGGACCATTCTCGCTGTGGTAGCTCAAAGACTACTATTCGACAGATGTGGTTTGTCACAGGGAACTTGTTCCTGACTTCCTGTGTTTCCCATTCCTTCATCCAAAGGATGTCTGCTGGTAGATCTTGCTCAGGAAAGTTGCTCCATATGGGGCGCCGAGATAGAAGGCAGGCAGTAGGTGGATTGAACATGTCATTATGCAGTGGTAAGTGAGATGCAGCACGGATGGTTTCAGCCAGCTTGTGGGTTTTCGTTAGTTGGCGGATGTGTGGGGGAGTGATGCTTACAAAGACAGGAAGCCAGGGGAGGGGTGTTGAGCGGAGGGTTCCAGTTATGATGCACACTGTAGCATTCAATTCAGTATCAACAAGACATGTGTATGATGACCTATGGCAGACAAGTGCACAGTACTCTGCTGCTGAGTATTATAGGGCAAGTGCTGAGTTGTAAGATTCGGAGAGCATGCCCTATTGCTGTAAAGCCAGAGGGTTGCTCAATGTTGAGACTGGTGGTTCTGGGGTGACTGGGATTCTGCAAGTGGGGCTCTTTCAGAGTCCTTTAATTTTCTCTGAGAATTCAGTCTGCTGGTAGATCATTTGCTTCCCCAGGGCAGCCTAGGTACTGGCAGCATGAATGCTGATGCATTGTCCCCCAGGCACCCAATGACAGTGAATCTCAACTCAAAAGCCAGTGGAAATTCTGTGGGCAGCTGGCAGCGAGATGAATGGTGATCAGCACTCCTTCACCACTGACTGCAAAGTCCAAGCCACTGTGTCACTTATACAAGGTCAGGTTCAGTTTACAAAGGATTAACTCCCAGAGAATCACAAGTCTCCTATAACATTGATTAAAATGGTTAGGTGGAATACCAAATGAAACAGTTATCAAAATTGTGTACTCTCACAGATCACATCAACTTTGAGCAATGGGGAGTCTCAGCACATCACAGGGAGTTAATGCGTGAGTGAGAGATGGTGAGTGATAGGATACAGGCAGCAGAGTTTTGGATGAGCTAAGTACATAGAACTAGGAGCAGAAGTAGGCAATTCAGCCCCTCGAGCCTGCTCCGCAATTTAATATGATCATGGCTGATCTCATCTCGGCCTCAACTCCACTTTTCTGCCCGTTCTCCATAACCCTTCAACCCATTACTAATTAAAAATCTGTCTATCTCCTCCTTAAATTTACTCAATGTCCCGGCATCCACCGCACTCTGGGGCAGTGAATTCCACAGACTCACGACCCTTTGAGAGAAGTAATTTTTCCTCATCTTGGTTTTAAATCTGCTACCCCTTATCCTAAAACTATGACCTCTCGTTCTAGATTGCCCCACAAGAGGAAAAATCCTCTCTACGTCTACTTTGTCAATCCTCTTAATCATCTTATATACCTCAATTAGATCTCCTCTCATTCTTCTAAACTCTAGATAGTAAAGGCCTAAACTGCTCAATCTCTCTTCATAAGACAAACCCCTCATCTCTGGAGTCAATTTAGTGAACTTCCTCTGAACTGCCTCCAATGCAACGACATCCTTTCTCAAGCAAGGGACCAAAACTGTACACAATACTCCAGGTGCGGTCTCACTAATGCCTTGTACAGTTGCAGTAACACTTCTCTACTTTTATACTCTATTCTTTTACAATAAATGCCAAAATTCGATTTGCCTTCCTTATTATCTGCTGTACCTGCATACTAGTTTTCTGCAATTCATGCACGAGGACACCCAGATCCCTCTGCACCGAAGCACTCGGAAGTTTCTCTCCATTTAGATAATAATTTGCCTTTCTATCCTTCTGACCAAAATGGATAACCTCACACTTATCCACATTGAACTCCATCTGCCAAATTTTGGCCCATTCACCTAACTTGTCCATTGAGGACATAAATAACATACCAGAAATGTTGGGGAACACAGGGTTTAGTGACTGAGAGGAACTGAAGGAAATCAGCATTAGTAGAGAAATGGTGTTGGGGAAATTGATGGGATTGAAGGCCGATAAATCCCCAGGGCCTGATGGTCTACATCCCAGCGTACTTAAGGAAGTGACCCTAGAAATAGCGGATGCATTGGTGGTCATCTACCCAGATTCTATCGACTCTCGAACGGTTCCTACAGATTGGAGGGTAGCTAATGTAACCCCACTATTTAAAAAGGGAGGTAGAGAGAAAATATGGAATTATAGACCAGTCAGCCTGACGTCAATAGTGGGGAAAATTCTAGAGTCCATTATCAAAGATTTTATAGCAGAGCACTGAGAGAACAGTGGTAGAATCGGGCAGAGTCAGCATGGATTTACGAAAGGGAAATCATGCTTGACAAATCTACTAGAATTCTTCGAGGATGTAATTAGTAGAGTTGATGAGGGGGAGCCAGTGGATGTGGTTTATTTGGACTTTCAAAAGGCTTTCAACAAAGTCCCACATAAGAGTAAAATTAAAGTGCATGGGATTGGGGGTAGTGTATTGCGATGGATAGAAAATTGGTTGGCGGACAGGAAACAAAGAGTAGGAATAAATGGATCTTTTCCGAATGGCAGACAGTGACTAGTAAAATCACCCATGATTATTGCTGTACCTTTCTTACAAGTCCCCAGTATTTCCTGGTTTATACTGTGACCCACTGCGGATCTACTGTTTGGGGACCTATAGATTACTCCCACCAAGGATTTCTTTCCCTTGCTATTTCTTATTTCTACCCAGACTGATTGTACGTCTTGATCTCCAGTGCCTATATCATTTCTCACTACAGCATTGATCTCTTCCTTTACTAACAAAGCTACACCACCTCCTTTTCCTTCCTGCCTATCCTTCCAAAATACTGAGTACCCTTGGATATTTAATTCCCAAACCTGGTTACCCTGCAACCACGCCTCAGTAATCTCCACTAAATCATACCCATTCGTCTCTATTTGCGCTGTCAACTCATTAATTTTATTCTGAATGCTTCGTGCATTCAGATACAAAGCCTTTAAGTTTGTTCTATTATCAAATTTCCCTATTCTTGTACGATTCCTTGGTGCAATATGATGTTCACACGTTCTGTCCCTTCCTTTTATTTTCTGGTGACAATCAGCCTCATCACTAATCTGCACTCCTACCTTCTCCTTTAACTTCCTCTTTTTCCATGCAACTGAACCCTCCCCCCGCACTATTTAGTTTAAAGCCCTATCTGCAGCCCTAGTTATGCGATTCACCAGGACTCTGGTCCCAGCATGATTCAGGTGGAGCCTGTTCCATCGGAACAGCTCCCTCCTTCCCCAGTACTGGTGCCAACATCCCACGAATTTGAACCCATTTCTCCCACACCAATCTTTGAGCCACGCATTTACCTCTTTAATCTTATTGACCCTTTGCCAATTTGCTCATGGCTCAGGTAGTAATCCGGAGATTACCACCTTTTTGGTTCTGCTTTTTAATTTAGCCCCGAGCTGCTCATATTCCCTCAGCAGAACCTCTATCCTCATTCTACCTATATTGTTGATACCTACGTGGACCACGACAACTGGATCTTTCCCCTCCCACTCCAAGTTCCTCTGCAGCCCAGATGAGATATCCTGAATCCTGGCACCAGGTAGGCAACAGAGCCTTCAGGACTCTCGATCCTGGTCACAGAGAACAGTGTCTATGCCCCTAACTATATTATGATTATGACTACATTTCTCTTTTCTCCCCCCACTTGAATGGCTCCCTGTACCACGGTGCTATGGTCAGTTTGCTCATCCTCCCTACAGTCTCTGCTCTCGTCCACACAAGGAGCAAGAATCTCAAACCTGTTGGACAAGGACAATGGCTGAGGCTCCTGCAGCACTACCTCCTGGATTCCTCTACCTGCCTCACTCATAGTCACACCCTCCTGTCCCTGACCACAGGCCAAATTCAAGGTAGTTAATCTAAGGGGTGTGACTGTCTCCTGAAACACAGCATCCAGGTAACTCTCCCCCTCCCTGATGTGTCGCAGTGTCTGAAGCTCAGACTCCAGCTCATCAACTCTGAGCTGGAGTTCCTCAAACAGCCAACACTCGCTACAGATGAAGTACTTTCACCCTCCTAAATGACCAGAGAATGCAAGTGACAATGCCTGCAAGATCACATGATCTAATACACAGGATGAGGGGTCTATGTTATGATACTCGGGAAGCACTTTACTCAACTAGATATTGGACAGTAAAGGTTCTCTCCAGCTTGTTAGCGAAACTGGTGATGCTGAACCCAAGAGACTGTATACTGTAGACCCATAACTTTATAGCAGAGGAACTACTGATCGTGCCCTGCCCTTTTGTCTCAGTTTTAATTTGGTGAAGGCTGATCAGAAGGCTGTCTTTGAAATGATTAGACATTAAAGGCATTTCCATCCAGTCGCTAAACATTAAAATTTTTAAAGTGCTGGGATTGAACCATAAATGCAGAGCTCTGTCCTGACCAGCTAACCTAAGAGAAGTGTATCCCCCTCCTCAGCAACATGGTAAAGAACCCTGTAATATTCTTAATAAAAACATGACTGGAGAGTTTCAACTTCAGTGCCTTCAAGACATGTTTTTCTGCTCTAAGGTCACTGAAGCAGAAAATCTCCCTTCAATACTCCATGAATACATTTCTGCGATGGAGATCAGTCCTTTCATAAATCAATTAATGTACCACAGAAGCTCAGAACAGCATTACGTTGAACTGTTTAGTAATGTTTAAATGTTGCGTTTTTCTTGTTAGATTATAGAGAGTGGAGGGTGATGTAGAATGTTTTAACTTGAACTGTACACTTTGCAGGATAAAGGAATTGTAGTCCAAGTACATTTGGTTACAGGTTTGTGTCATTGATACAAGAGCTATTTTTTAAAAATTGTATGTTTGTTTGTTCTTCCAGTTTTTGGTTAATATTTTCTCCTTGGATCTCTGTATTTTATGATCCTCCATCTTACTGTCCATCATTCTCTAATAAGTCAGCACTCTACCCAGCTCTCTACGGTTGTATACATGAATGAGGTACATGGAGATGTGCAACAGAAACTGCAGGGTGACAACCTTTCCATTCAGATCACCCAATAGAAGTTCGAACCTGACTGTACGGAAATCACAAGCTAATATGTGGTCCTCTCACTCTGAGGTGGACACAGCATTCGAACAGATAGGTCAAGTCCATATGTAAATTTAACAAAATGTAATTATTCCCCCAATGGCTGAGTGGGTTTATTCAATATGTAGTTAAACTATTCAGATGTGGCATGTTCTGGTATGTGTGAAGTTAACTGATCTCAATCCTGGTAGCAGATGGGATTCCACAATTAGCTTTAGCTCCCATGGGTTAACAAAGGTAAAATTCAGTCAGGACTCTCAATCCTGAGTCTTCAAGTCTGCATATGTGGCTATTTGGGGGAGCTGTGATGCTTCCCTTGTGGAATAGCCTGTCATTGTGACATGTGAACTTTGCATGTGAAATTTTGCTGAGGGAATGTCTAGGGGAGCAATTCGATCGCTTCAATTTATAATTTATCTGTGTGGATCTAAGGAGAAAATACAAAAACAGGAACAGAGAAAGGGTTAACCTAAAGGAGGGAATTCCCAGGAAAAGTGTATTACTATTCAAGTAAGAAGCAGTGGTCTGGTTGGAGAATTCTGAATAAAAGTTTTTATAAAGGTTTATAAGTCGGAACTCTTTGATAATATAAGTACTATTTCTGAGAAATTTAGTGAGGAAGCAAGGATGCACATTAGATTAACATTTACTTAAGTCCTGGGTATTTAATTTTCACAATGTAAACATTAGGCTTGAAAGAACAGACCAATTGTAGACAAGAACTGGTTTCTTTTCTCTCCAAAACATATTAGGATTTTGTTCAAAATGTAGGATTTTGTACCACCAGTCATGCGTGGAAGGAATTCTAAAGCGGATTATTTCACATTTGCTAGGAAAATGTTTTTTTTTTCTGACAGTCTGTTTATTCACTAATTGTGTTTTGACTAACTCAATGGAATCACTTTAGTACTGAATCAATGCTGTTTTTAACCAACACTTGGCTGGCTATTTGTGATAGGGATAGAGAAAGAGATGTGTAGAGAATAGAAGGGCAACTCGGCTAGAAACACAGAAATCTGGTCAGATTTATAGTGGAAGTCAAAGTGCCGAATACTCCCCTTGTAAAACTGGCACTCACTGTCGATATTCACAATTAATGGCCAATTGGCTTAGGTAGTGGAGCCTGACTGGCACTTACGAAGTGATATTCCAGCACGGGAATTCTTCAATTAACTGCCAGCTGCTCCTCATCTGGAAACACAGGTGGTCAGCAATTGATAACATCCCTCGCCTTCCTATTGATACACGGGGCTTGCCCGATGCAATTTGTAAGCCAGCCCATAGAGAGGAGAGCACCTCACCTGCTTGCTTAAATGTGTAAATCAGATTCCTGCATTAGTTGGAGGATCTTGGTTGTTAATTTCAGGTACAAATGGGTGGAGAGTGCAGCATATATACTCCGCCTGGTCATCGAGCAGACAAATCAGTGGTCCTTAAAGAAGACAGAAAATTTGGGGGGGGGTTATTTTTGTGGGGTCAGGAGAAGTTCCTCTTTCTGGGTTCACAGGAAAACTTTGGTCCACTTGAAATCCCACCTCCACCTCACTCCTCCAACCTACCCCCGGCTACCCGAGCAGACCTGTGTTCACAGCATGGGAGCAGACCAATTTCCTGCCCTCCCCACTCAGCTGCAGTTTGGTTCGGACATTCCATGTCAGCTTTGGGTGGGCAGCATAGCCACTCTGTTGGCACGTCACACGTTTTTGGCAGAAGGCCAAATTCTCCCCAATGTTTCTGAGGGGAGGAGAATAATAAAGAAATTTGTCAAGAGAAAGAAAAGAATAATCTTACTCTTCATGTTAAATTGTAAGTGCTAAAATATGGCAACAATAATGTCACAATGGCCAGAATGGAAACCAAAAGCAGAACAATGAGGGTACAACCTAAACTTTTGTAATTAGAGTCATGGGGAAAGAGCAGGCATTAGGACTACTTAGCTCTTTCAAAGAGCTGGCATGAACACAATGGGCTGAATGGTCTCCTTCTGTGCTGTATGATTCTTTGATAATTATCCCTCAATACCCGATTGTTTGATCCTTACTAGCTGAGTGTGACGGCAGAGTTTAAAAGTGCAGCGGGAAGGAGTGAGACTGAGTGAGACCTGCAGAGTTTAAAAGTGCAGCGGGAAGGAGTGAGACTGAGTGAGACCAGCAGAGTTTAAAAGTGCAGCGGGAAGGAGTGAGACTGAGTGAGACCGGCAGAGTTTAAAAGTGCAGCGGGAAGGAGTGAGACTGAGTGAGACCGGCAGAGTTTAAAAGTGCAGCAGCAGCGGGAAGGAGCGAGACTGAGTGAGACCGGCAGAGTTTAAAAGTACAGCGGCAGCGGGAAGGAGTTTTGAAAAAAAAAGCCAACAGTGACGTCACAGGAAAGCTGCAAGGTGATTGGTTGGTGAGTCACTGGGGTTAGGGAATAGCTCTAAATAGCTGGGTAAGTATCTCAGGTAAGAAAAGTTTAAAAGTTTAAAGATTATTTCAAATACAGTAAATAGTGTTTTTTTTAAGGGAGTTCTGTAGTAACGAGGTGCAGGGAAGAAGGGCCCGAGAGTAACTGATATTATTGGACATTAAGATCTTCCAGAAGGTTTAATTTTAAGGGTTAAGCCATGGCAGGAGAGCTCAAAGCCGTGGTGTGCTCCTTGTGCTCCATGTCGGAAGCCGGGAACAATTCCAGTGCCCGGGACCGGCATGAGTGCAGGAAGTGTGTCCAGCTGCAGCTCCTGGAAGCCCCGGTTTCGGAGCTGGAACGGCAGCTGGGGACACTGTGGAGCATCCGCGAGGTGGAGAGTATCGTGAGTATAGAGAGGTGGTCACACCGCAGGCAGGAAGGGAATGGGTGACCACCAGGCAGAGCAAGAGGACTAGGCAGGCAGTTCAGGAATCTCCTGTGGCTATTCCCCTGCAAAACAGATATACTGCTTTGGATACTGTTGGGGGGGAATGGCCTCTCAGGGGAAAGCAGCAACAGCCCAATTCATTGCACCACAATTGGCTCTGCTGCACAGGGGAGGAGTAAAAAGTGTGGGAATGCAATAGTTATAGGGGATTCAATTGTAAGGAGAATAGATAGGCGTTTCTGTGGCCGCAAAAGAGACTCCAGGGTGGTATGTTGCCTCCCTTATGCTAGGGTCAAGGATGTCTCAGAGCGATTACAGGACATTCTGAAGGGGGAGGGTGAACAGCCAGTGGTCGTGGTACACATTGGTACAAACGCTGTAGGTAAAAAAAAGGATGAGGTCCTAAAAGCAGAATACAGGGAGCGAGGAAATGAGTTGAAAAGTAGGACCTCAAAAGGTAGTGATCTCAGGATTACTACCAGTGCCAAGCACTAGTCAGAGTAGAAATAGCAGGATATATCGGATGAATACGTGGCTGAAGAGATGGTGTGAGGGGGAGGGTTTTAGATTCCTGGGGCATTGGGACTGGTTCTGGGGGAGGTGGGACCAGCACAAACTAGACGGGTTACACCTGGGCAGGACCAGGATGAATGTCCTAGGGGGAATATTTGCTAGAGTGGTTGGGGAGGGTTTAAACTAAAATGGCAGGGGGATGGGAACCCTTGCAAGGAGTCAGAGGAGGGGGAATCAAAGACAAGAACGAAAGACAGTAACGGGAATAAGAAAAGTGATAGGCAGAGAAATCAAGGGCCAGAATCAAACAGGGCCACAGTGAAAAATAGTGGGAAGGGGCCAAGTAATGTCAAAAAGACAAACCTTAAGGCTTTGTGCCTTAATGAGCGGAGCATTCGCAATAATGTGGATGAATTAATCGTGCAAATAGATGTAAACGGGTATGATATAGTCGGGATTACGGAGACATGGCTGCAAGGTGACCAGGGATGGGAAATGAACATCCAGGGATATTCAGTATTTAGGAAGGACAGACAAAAAGCAAAAGGCGGTGGAGTTGCATTGCTGGTTAAAGAGGAAATTAACGCAATAGTGAGGAAAGATATTAGATCTGACGATGTTGAATCTGTATGGGTAGAGCTGAGAAACACTAAGGGCAAAAAACGTTAGTGAGGGTTGTATATAGACCCCCAAACTGTAGTGGTGATGTTGGGAACGGCATTAAACAGGAAATTAGAGATGCATGCGATAAAGGAACATCTGTAATTATGGGTGATTTTAATTTGCATATAGATTGGGCAAATCAAATTAGTCACAATACCGTAGAGGAGGAATTCTTGGAGTGTATACGGGATGGTTTTCTGGACCAATACGTTGAGGAACCAACTAGAGAACAGGCCATCCTAGACTGGGTATTGTGTAATGAGAGGAATAATTGACAATCTAGTGGTGCAAGACCCCTTGGGGACGAGCGACCATAATATGATAGAATTCTTCATCAAGATAGAGAGTGACGTAGTTGATTCTGAGACTAGGGTCCTGAATCTTAATAAAGGAAACTACGAAGGTATGAGGCGCGAGTTGGCTATGATGGATTTGGAAACATTGCTTAAAGGGATGACGTTGGATAGGCAATGGCAAACATTTAAACAGCGCATGGAGGAACTGCAACAATTGTTTATCCCTGTCCGGCGCAAAAGTAAAATGGGAAACGAAACCAAACCATGACTTACAAGGGAAATTAGAGATAGCATTAGATCCAAGGAAGAGGCACACAAATTTGCCAGAAAAAACAAAAGGCCTGAGGATTGGGAGCAGTTTAGAATTCAGCAAAGGAGGACCAAGGGATTGATTAAGAAGGGGAAAATAGAATACGAGAGCAAGCTTGCAGGGAACATAAAAACTGACTATCAAAGTTTCTATAGGTATGTGAAGAGAAAAAGATTGGTTAAGACAAATATAGGTCCCTTACAGTCAGAAACAGTGGAATTTATTATGGGGAATAAAGAAATGGCAGACAACTAAATGCATACTTTGGTTCTGTCTTCACAAAGGAGGACATGAATATCATACCAGAAATGTTGGGGAACACAGGGTTTGGTGAGAGAGAGGAACTGAAAGAAATCAGTATTAGTAGAGAAATGGTGTTGGGGAAATTGATGGGATTGAAGGCCAATAAATCTCCAGGGCCTGATAATATACAACCCAGAGTACTTAAGGAAATGGCCCTAGAAATAGTGGATGCATTGGTGGTCATCTTCCGAGATTCTATAGACTCTGGAACAGTTCCTACAGATTGGAGGGTAGCTAATGTAACCCCACTATTTAAAAAGGGAGGTAGAGAGAAAACAGGGAATTATAAACCAGTCAGCCTGACGTTGGTAGTGGGGAAAATTCTCAAGTCCATGATCAAAGATTTTAAAGCAGAGCACTTAGAGAACAGTGGTAGAATTGGGCAGAGTCAGCATGGATTTACGAAAGGGAAATCATGCTTGACAAATCTACTAGAATTCTTCGAGGATGTAATTAGTAGAGTTGATGAGGGGGAGCCAGTGGATGTGGTTTATTTGGACTTTCAGAAGGCTTTTGACAAAGTCCCACATAAGAGATTAGCGTGTAAATTAAAGCGCATGGGATTGGGGGTAGTGTATTGGATAGAAAATTGATTGGCAGACAGGAAACAAAGAGTAGGGATAAATCGGTCTTTTTCCGAATGGCAGGCAGTGACTAGTGGGGTACCGCAGGGATCGTTGTAAGGACCCCAGCTATTCACAATATACATTAATGATTTAGATGAGGGAACTAAATGTAATATCTCCAAATTTACAGATGACACAAAATTGGGTGGGAGGGTGAGTTGTGAGGAGGATGCAGAGAGGCTTCAGGGTGATTTGGACAAGTTGACTGAGTGGGCTAATGTATGGCAGATGCAGTATAATGTGGATAAATGTGAGGTTATCCACTTTGGTAGCAAAAACAGGAAGGCAGATTATTATCTGAACGGCTATAAACTGAGAGAGGGGAATATGCAGAGAGACCTGGGTGTTCTCGTACACCAGTCGCTGAAGGTAAGCATGCAGGTGCAACAGGCGGTAAAAAAGGCAAATGGTATGTTGGCCTTCATAGTGAGAAGATTAGAGTACAGGAGGAGGGATGTCTGCAATTATACAGGGCCTAGGTGAGGCCACACTGAGAATTTTGTGTGCAGTTTATTCAATTGGCTTGCATTTATATTTTAAAAACCATGGAAAAAGAAAATCAAACATAAATTGTAATTTGAAGATAACAGGACCTGCCTTAAATTCAAACATGATTCATGTAAAAGCACAGATATTTGTTTTAGCAAACAAAATCATAGAGGTGCTTATTCCAGCATTAATAATCAAGGAGATAAATCTTTCTAGCATTTCCTGACTGGGCTCTGCTCCTCATCAACAAGACAATTAAACACATTTGACATGAAGCCATTTTCCCTGCAACCCTTTGTACTGTATATCGTGAATGTGCATCAGTGAAAAGGTTTCTGTGTATATGTTAGAAATACATTTGTATGGCTGAATTCTTTATTGTGTATCCAATAAAGAACAATTGAGGGGAGAAATTGGCCACTGTCCCGGAAACCAGGCAAAGCAGGATTTGCATGTTAAGGCTGGCTAACATCTGTTTCTGGTGGAACCACGGACACTTGGAAATCACTGGCTTCCAATTTTACAGCTGGTGCATTTGTAGGGGAGATGGTGCATGAGAGATCGAGCCTACATATTGGTCCCTTCAACACCAGTTATTCACACAAAATATGGACACGATGGGGACCTATTGCTCCCTCTGAATGGTAAATATATGTATTCCAATAAACCAAGCAAAAAACCTGGTGAGAGGTTGGTCACATATCACACACCACTTTGTATACGCCCCTGACTATGGCCAACATTCTGGCCTCAGGGTGATTAGCAGCGGGGAGGTTCCTGAGATTTTGGGAGGGTGGTGGCGGTGGAGTTTTGTGGCAGCAAGGGTCAAAGGGTCAAAGGCTTCTGTACTGCCTGCTAAAGAGCAGAAACATTGTGTGAAAATTCTGAAGCTCCCTCCTCAGTCTCTTTGAGCCCTTGAGGATGCTTTGGTTGCAAATAAAGATTTCAGAACATCTTCCACTGATCTTAGAGCTCTGGGCACTGGCCTGATAGGCTTCCATTATTCCCAGTATTCAAACCAGGTATATCATGCAGGACACCTCGGAGGATGTATTTCCCTAATTTGCATGTATTTGTAATATGCCCATGTGTTCTATCTGCTACAAGGGAGTGGAAGATGGCAGGGCACAGGAGGAGATGGAGATGAATAGGACCAGAACCCTCGAGCAATTTTACAGCCCTTAACCTATATCTGCCTAGAAAATAGCAGGGAATTAATGTATTGAGATTGAAAAATTCAATTTTTTTTAATCCTTCTTTTTGTTCATTCATTCTACTCTTTTTTTAATTATGTATCAAAAATAATAAAGTTTCTCTGTACAATAGCAAGTAGATTGTTTATAGAGCATTGCTGCTGCAAACTTCACTCATCAAGAATGGGAGAAGTATTGGCAACAGCAGTTCGAAGACACTGATTAGCTGGTACTCCTCACTCAAATGGAAATTTCCTGATGTCGGGATAATGGGATTATATCATGCAGGGCCTAGAGTCAATGCCAATTTAACTTAAATTGAAGACAATTGGAGGCTTCAGTTTGCTCTGCGCAGCAAGCAGTGCAGTCCATGATCTACAATCAGCTGTATAAATGACTGATTTAGAAGTTCAGCAGTGGTGTTAAGCTGCTAATTCAATACCAGCTGACACAAACAAAATAGGGCTCAGGATCAAGGGAAAAAGAAATGTTGAACTAAGTAGATTTTTCTGAGCTAAAAGTGACCAAACAAATATCAGAGGTTTAAAGATGACATCATATTGGCATGTTTGCACCCTCATTATTAGACGTGTTATTACGTCTGTTAACAGTTCCTGAGCACATGATCATATAAGCTTAACTTTTAGTAAATACCAACATAATGATTATCTACAACTGATAACTGAAAATCCAATAACAATAAAGAGAGCAGGTAGAGGTGTAGCTGTGATTTCAGTAGATCACTATTACAATTTGTCTTTGAGGCGTGTCCAGGATAAATGGAGGGGTGTATGAGGATAGAGCAAGAAAATTGAGTTGAGCTAGAGGATCAGCCATGATTTTATTGAATGGCAGAGCAGACTCAAGGGGCCGAATGGCCTCCTCCTGCTCCTGTTTCTTATATTCTTATACAAACATCTTCAACCAGAAGCTAGAAGTCACAGCCATTTTCTCCTGCACAGTCATTCTGCATATGATATGTCTCAATGGTACTTAAACAGCAATATTTGCTTCATTTTAAAATTTATCTCCCGCTGCCCCCACTTTCAAATAGAAAAGTTGGAAAGCCTAATTTTAATAGTGCCTTGAGAATGGAGATAAAGATTTTCTGCTATTAGCCATTACTGTGACTCGAAATGAAATTAGTCTCGACATTTTCAATCCAATTCTCAGTGGTCAAATCTATACACAAACCAGCCTCAACTTCATTCATTTACCAATCGAGAGATCCCTTACTCCTGAACAAGGGAGTGAGACACCAGTGTATTACAGAGGATGCCCTAATCTTATGCGCAGTGCACAAATAAAGCAAGCCAGATGCATAAAGCATTTGCTTCTTAGTGTACAGTACATCTGTGGAACTAAATTAACTGAGTAAATTGCTTTCACAAACCAGAGGAGGATGTAATGCTCTGGTGTGATACATTGATCAGAGCTTTAAGAGTTCACATTTTACTGTTGTTAATGAATGATGGAATGAGGAGAACGTGCTGGATGTTGCCATGAAAATGCAGCTACAATAGCCATGACTGACGTTACTCCAATTTAACCAATGCCCTGAAGTTCAATACTTAATCTTACAATTGGGATTCTAATTTCACTTATAGTAGTCTCAGATAAGATGGTGATCCCTTCAATCCAGAGCTGCACTAAATTCAGTTCATACGAGACTAGCTGTCATGAGGTTCCTTTCAATGGGAGTTTTCATTCTCTCATCACACATTATTCAACCTGACTAGGAATTAACATTCAGCATTTTACAGATATTCACAGTTAGATGCAAAGTCACCACCAATTAATATAGAAACTGAATCACCAGTTAACTGGCAACAGTTTGTTTGAAGTATACAATATATCCCGTGTGCTAAAAAGGAGCAAACATTTTAATGAAAACTGTGAGGGGAATAAAAGGCTCCTCACCTACCATTATAGCTGGTGTTGAGTGGAACATCGTTGCTAGGGCTGAAAATAACATGGCAACTAATGATTTCATTTAGAGAGAAATATCACCAAAAGTATTTCTTCAATAATAAATGTGTTACAAATATTTACAATTCTTCTGTTAAGCCCTGCCAAATTCTATTGATTTTCACAACATTTTGAATTAAACAGTAAGTGCTGATATTATCCAATCTAATTGGCTTGAAGGAGTTACAGATCCAGACAGTGTAAAGAATCTAAATGGACATCCCTAGTTAAAATGACACCATCACTGATGCATTATCCATTAATGCTGCATCTGCACTGAGGGCTTATCAGCTCCAGCGCTGTCAGATTCAATAACTCTTTCAAGTCAGTTCCCTCAACAAGGCTAAAAATCTCAAACAAAAAATTCTAAAGCAAAATCAAAAGAACTGAACTGGAATAAATAAAAATGTTTTATTTTCTTACTATTTCATTTTTAAAGAAATTCTCATTGTGAGACGTTGGCTGCGAAATTGGTCTCTGTAGTGCCTCTAGTGCCAGAACTACAGAGCCGCAAGGGCATAAAATGTCACACGCAATGCTGCCAGCCACTCCCCCGTGCCGCCCCATGCTGGGCAGGGCATTAGCATGGGTGTGCCGGATGTACAGCAGTAGCATGAGGGGAGGT